>NW_010097883.1:0-14978 GCF_000699245.1 Pterocles gutturalis | reverse complement strand
AATTCCCTTCCCAGCCCTGACCTTCCCTTCCCTGACTTTCTCTGGCCTTCTCTGACTTTCTCTATTGTAATGCTCAGTACTCAGAATCATGTTTAAGACAGCATCTTACAAGCCATTGATTTTAATTACAGCTACATGTAGGGCTAGATCAACTTGTTTCAGTGGTGAACTCTTTATCAGATGTAATCCTTTCCTCTTTGCGTTGCTCATCATCAAATCAATATGTCCAAATGTTTGTTTAAATGTATTTTTTTTCTTTATTTCAGTATAAAGCTACATGTGAGTTTTGCTGTGATTCCCAGCATTCTTATTTTTAATTTCAGATTGTTGTAATGGGATGCAGAGGTCACATGTTTTCTTTTCACTTTCTATGGTGGGAATCATATTAAGAACTCTTTTTCTCATGAAAAACTGCCCAATTTTTAATCCAAAATTTGCTTTCTTTGATTATTTGGCAACTGGATTGACAGCATTCTTGTTTGGTAATTGTTTCAGGTTTTCTTAATAGTGATCACAAAGAAGTCTAATGGGAAAGAATGTCAGCAGATTTTTTTTCTGCATTTGTCCTTTTAAGGATATATTTGGGAAACAAATTTATAGATACCAAATAACCTTATTTTCTTATACATAGGAAAATAAAAAAATTTTTTAAAGATCACAGTTTAATTCTCTCACCTGAAATAAGTATAATTTGATTTTTTTTTGAAAAGCAGTAATATTTCATAAATTACTGTTTTTTCTTCACTGAAAATATGTAATTGTTTAGTAATTTGCCACAACAGTGATTTAGGAAACTTGTGATTAGATAAATAATTTTTTTAAAAATCCTTTATTGGATGTGTCATATAACAAAATGGGGGCTGGTCCTTTCCCTCTAAAAACCTTGTCAAAATCCACCATTAGATTAGATTGGTTCTTTCCATTAGCCTTTTCTGTGAACAGTAACATTTCATCAGAATAAGATTCTTCATTTTTCCAACAACACTTTAGTGGTCCTGCCTGGGAGGCCATTATACATGAGTTAGTGACCCACAATACAGTGGGGTCACAATACTTGAGTAGGCGCAAACCTGCGCTGGGCTGACCTGTGCTGGGCTGCGCTGGGCTGTGGGAACAGCTCAGCCTTCAGTCCTGCGTTGGGCTGCATGTTTCCCTGGTCCCAGGATCACCTCAGCCAGCTCACTGTAACAGAGGAGCCTGCAGGACCTGCATGCCTTGGCTTTAAAAGTGCAACTAGAAGTCCTTTTGTGACCTTTTTTTGTTGTTTGACAGCAGAAATTATGAATAGAATTGTTTTCTTGTAAGAGAATCATACAATAGCTCGGATGACCCAAAGAGAGGAGCTTCTCTCCATGGACAGGTTTGCACCATGTGCCGTGGGAAATCCACCCGGGGTCTGTCCCATGCTGTACAAACATGGGGTTCCAATCTTGTAAGATTTACTACCTATATTCCTATATTTTTTCTATCATATGAAAACCCCCCATTTTATTAAGCCATTTATTGTTGATTCTTTCTTATTGACATAAAGAACCCTTCGCCATCTCTCTTTCTCTCACCTCCACCCTGCCTCCCCCTCATCCCCTGGTGCAAAGCAATGACTCTCGACGTTATGGTAACTATTTATCTCCTTGGAATTTGTGCAAATTTATTTTACATTCTACTTTTAAAAAATGTCATGGCTATCTCTTAAAGCACCTATATATCATTATGCAGTGTCTATATTTTTGTTGGAAAAATTTCCACCATATTCATGTTTGGTAAAGAGGTTCAAGCTATTTATCTAATAGGCTGTGCATCTAACCATACAGTAGCTTTTCCCTGTTTTGCGGAGAGAGTGAGAACAAAATAAATTCAGCTCAGGGAATGGAATCTATTCTCCTAATACTAAGTTTTGATTCTCCTTTTGCACTGTCTCAAACTTCAGGTTAATGGACACTCATATTTCAGCCAAGAAATCTCTCTAGCAATCAATCATAGCACTGTAAAAAGAAAGCATTTGAAGGTATTTTCTCTCCTTTCCTATTTTTAAATGGACTTTTCCTTAGTGCTGTGTTCTCTTTTTTACAGTGGCTGTATTTATCTGTCATTTTGCTTAAGCAGTCACTCTTTAGGTCTTGATCACCTTGCTTTGGGCAATCCCTTCTCTTTGAAATAATATGATGAAAGCAAATCCAGTGAGGCTTACACAATGAGACCTTTAAGGTGCCGCTCGATCCTATTTGGTCTTGCTGAGACAAAGATTGGTCTTTCCTTTCATAGAATTCATGATCACAAATGCAGTTGTTATTATTCTTGTAAAAAGCAGCCTATGCATGCAAATACTTATTAACTATATTAGTGCAAGGCAGGGGAATGGCTCTTTCTGATGTAATTGATTTACTATTAAGAGAATTGTTTGTCAGTTCCAGGGAATAAAAGCATTTGAGTTGGGAGGATCACTGTAATCTTTCTGGACAAAACACTGTATTGCATTCTTTTGATTAATTTTAAGAGGAATTATGACACAAGCAAAAAGAAATTAAAATTTTAAGTGTGTTTTACTTAAACTGATAAAACCCAAGATATTCAATATTCACTTTGGCAGGTTGATTCATGTCCCTCAGCTGAATCTATGTGGATGAACCCTGTTACAGTGCTGGGGTTTTCAGGCTAGATTTGTAACTAACCAGTGATGGAAACAGGAAAAAAACCCCACAATGACAATGACATCGACAGTGAAAGCTCACAATGAAAGCCAACAGAAGTCGTGTGCCTCTCTGGGGCCACTGATTAAAAACCCTAAATGTCTCTGAAATGTGCATTACAGATTGTAAATTGTTTTGGGATTCTGTTATGTGGCTTTATGAATAATTTAAATGGGTGAACCAGACAGGCTGACCTGTGACACAAGTTGGGACAAAGTGTCACAGTTTCTTCTAACATGTTCTTTGGTTTGGGGGTGGGAGTTGCAAGATCTTCACATCAAAGCTCTCCTTTCTGAGACTGGCAGCCAGCAGAACGTTGCGGTGAAAGGCCTGTATAAAGCTGCCAGCCCGGGCTTGCATAGATCAGCATTTCATTACAAAAATAGCAAGTGACTGAGGTATCTTCTAGGTCAAGGTGGAAGAAGTTAAATAAGGATACTGATGACTTGAGCAGGGGAAGGTGGTTGTTGGGTGCAGTGTTCCACCAGCTGTGAGTGGACAGTGTAGTCCTCTTTCCTTTCAATGTAAAACAATGTTTAAAGACTCAAGCACTACAATGCTAATGCAGATTTTAACAAATTGCAAGTGATACTAAGGTTCTCTTCATTTATTTAGCTTTTAGATAAAATAACACTGAAATACTGGGCATCAGTCTGGACAGAGTTGATATGTCTTCCTCTCTGGCAGAATTAGTTTGAAGGAGAACCTCCAGACAATGATGATTGTACTTAAGGGATTTTTTAAATTTCTCTTCTTCCCCTGAAACATATTGTGTGCTTAGATACCCAAGAGGAGCCTAGCTACAAGTACTTACTTCTCTTAAGTAATTTTACATGTCTGTCATAAAAAGTGGTTTAGTAAATGCTTTATGGCATTTTCTTTTTTTTTCCAAAATGTTCCTCATAACCTCAGTGTATCCCAAATGAGCTGGTGGAACTGGAGGTTTTCAGGGGTGCTACTCTTCAGTTTAGAAGTGTATGAGTAGCGCCTATGTTGTCTGAAGACAGTGATGAGGAAGAAGAGGCTCAACAAAAAAAGGAGCATTGAAAGACCATTTGATGACTTCTTTAAGACAGATAATTACTTTCTGTCCTCTAATTGTTCTTCAGTTTCAACTACTTTTTAGTTCTTTTACTTTTCTGCAAGTAAGAATAATGAAGAAGTTCTGCCATTAAACAATTCATAAGAGTAATCTTTACTGGAAATGTATCAGCTTTAGTGCAATCAAATTTCTAAATGGCTTTTGGCCAAATTTGATTAAAATTATTTATTTTTCAAAAATTACTACAAACAATTGCCTTTCTCCTATGTCCTCTTGCTCATCCTTTGCAGAAAGGACCAGATCGGGTTAAAATAGCATTTGGTTTGTTAGAATTTGCACAGTTCAGGAAGAAGTCTGTGTAAATGTGACATAGGCACAAGTGACAGGAGCTGATCCTTTGTGATCAGAATGCTTCTCTAAAAGGAGGTTTGATGCAGAGCAGGTGGCTTGGCAGACAGAGCTCCACCTGGGATAACCCATGGGACATCGAAGTAGCCTGTTACCTACTGACATGCAGGAACCACGACAGGAAATTGAGATGCAGTATGAAAACCTTTTTGCTACAAATTCAGACAGCTCTTCTACTACCTAAGGTGGAGTCAAAAAGGATATTATAAATTTCTGTTTTGGCTTTGTAGTGAATATTTCTTAATTGTCTTTATTTTTATTTTAATTATTTTTGACTTTTATTTCTTACATTGTTAATCAGTTTTGGACTACTGTAAAGGCAAAATATGGGCAGAAGTTTGTGTTTGTGATTGCAGAAAAGGGAGATCTGCAAATCTTAATTTTGAGGTCAGTTCACATTCCTCATGAGGTAAAATCTGACAGCAGGTTAAGTTATGTATGCAGACTTTGCTCCTCTCTTTGGAATAAATTTAAATAAAACTTTTTTTTTTTAATTGAATGTATTTCAAGTTTTAAAGAAATTTGCATTTTATTTTTAGTCTTTACAAAAAATCAGAGTCTTTACCCACAAGACAACTTAGAGTTGTCACCAAGCTGCCAGATAACAAGCTTATATTGTTCAGGAAAATATATTACAATTTTATCTACTTGTACTGTTCAATAAAACATTAGTATCTCAGCATTTTTATTTAACAATAGGCAACCTTAGGCCAGTAATTATGCAACAATTATAATCATAAAAACTGTCCCCTGCTGCTCACCTAGAAACAAGAATATATTAAACCAGTACTAACCATCTAAAAGGAAAGCAACAAACTACACTCATTTTTAATGCCCCTGCAGTGCACCATGGGAAGCTAATAATTCACCCTCTAATTAGTATCCCTTCTGCTGCTGTTGGCGCAAGGACAGACAAAGAGGTATCCGCTTCATTACAAACTTGCCGTGGTAATCTTTAAATGTCTTTCTTCTCTGCAGGTTGAATGCATAGAATAGGGGCAAATAGAATGTGCAATTAAAAAAGGTTTGCTGGTAACACGAGTGTGGCCATGCATCCTAAGTCTAACGAGTATGCTAAAAAATAAAAAAAGCCGTATGAATGTACTTTTTTTGGTTATGTTATAATTCTTCTGTTTTGTCCTTCATTAGTTTCTACGTTAGCAGAGAAGAAGCACTACACCAATGGGCTGAAGATATGATCACTTCACAGCATACCTAGAATGACGGTACTGTTTAGAATTTGAGCAGCTGGTAAATGTTAGCAATCTAGCCTGAGAAAAAGTGAATGACGGTAGGCCTTGGTGCTTTAGAAGATTGAGTTTAATTGTTTCAAAGACAGTGTATTAATTTTAACACATTTCTGTTTTAAAAACAAAAATGATTTTGCCACAGGGTGCTGTGGTTTTGCAATGTACAAAGCACTTCTACATCGTTTTCAGTACTGCAGAGATTATAGTGATAATACTATTGTTACAGTGATGCTTTGCTTTAACTATCTTGTTTACATATGCACAGTGTATTTGTTGATTAATTTAAATTTATTAAAGAAAATGCTACATGCCTGAGGGTATTTCCAACTTGCCAATACACAGCTTATTCTAATTATTATAGAGAAATTTTAGTTTTTACAATGGCTGGCTGGTACAGTAAGCGGCAAGGCCAGCAGAGTGCTGGACAGAGCTAAGAGCTTGTGCTCTGGTTCAAATACAGCCCAAATCCTTTGTGTTATTTCCATTTTATAGCTGTGTAGTGATCTGTGTGAAGTCCATTAGTAGTTTCATAACAAAACTATGTAATGTTGCCTCTTCAGTCAATTTTGAGGATTATCTATTGACTTTCAGAGGACCCGTCTGTTTACCTCTGTTGACAGTCCTGGCCTCTGTGAGATTCTGTTTGTGTAATCACTAGGAGAGTTGTGTGTGCTTAGGGGAGTTAAATGTCATGTCACATTGTTATGGACAGTCAATAGAAGATTCAAAAATGAATAACACAGCAACGAGCTTAAAATTTTACCTTATATTTTCATATATATATATATGTGCTGCTGTCTGCTGAACAGGTAATGAGACATCATATATTTTGTAATAAATAAATAGGTAGTTTGAAGAAAGTTGATGGAGCCTCATGATCCTTCCACATGAATATTGCAAGCTAATAGCAGGTGAGGACTGGATTACAAGTAGGAAAGGATGTAGCGCTGTCGTTCAGCAACCCTCCAGCCTCAGTGGTAGAACTAGTTGTGTCCCACAAGCAATAAGCTTCCTTAACCAGTTCTATCTTTGTGTGTATCTGTTCGTGGTTGACTTGTGGCTCTTTCTCCAGAACTGCTGAGCAAGCTGTTCCTTCACACCAGCTAACACCTTTCTCCCTCTGTGATCCTCTCCCTGTCAGCCTTCCTGTCCTGCTGTTTTTTTGACAGTTTACCCTACCTTGTTTTTTGTAATGCTTTTCTCTCCTTCCTGCTATTTCACATCTGTTACCTCTGCTCTTTCTCTGCTTCAGCCTGGCTGTCCCAGTGCTTATCTCTACTCTTCTTATCTTACAAATCTCAACAAGAGGACTCAGTGGCTGTAATATAGAGTAGAGCACTATAACAGAAGACAGAAGAATAGATAAATTAAGAGGCTGATCTAGCATCCACTAAGGCTTTCCAATATTCTCATGAGTACTGGATCAGTTCTTAAGTTAGTTTTTAGTTTTAATTTTAATTAAAGGAACCACAAGGGAAGAGCAGGAGTGTTGTGTGTAGAATGAAATAGGATCTTGATTTGTTGTTCCCTCCTTCTAAAATAAAGATATTTCAAAGTTTCTTATAGGAGAGTAAAAGGACATATAGTACATGTGATGGGAAAAAAAAAGGTTCCCTCCTTCTAAAATAAAGATATTTCAGAGTTTCTCATAGGAGAGTAAAAGGACATATTGTACATGTGATGGGAAAAAAAATGGTTTACTTCCATTCAAATAGTGCTTCAATGTTGATCCCAATTTGTCCTAAATTCAAATGGGCCCAAATTAAGAAATGGAAAAAATTGCTATTTTAGGCTGTGGGTACACTTGAAAAGGAAGTTGATGCCATTTTAGGCTGTCTTAGGACTCATGCTGGGAAATAAAAGTTCTGGAGGTTGTCTTGATTCAAAATCAAAGAGGATAAATTTACAGAAAGCTTAGGAACTCTTATCGGTACTGTATCTGTCTGGAGAATAAATGGAGAACTTCATCAATGTGTTCTGTAAATTTAGTCTCAGCACTAAATTCGTATCTGTCTGGAGAATAAATGGAGAACTTGATCTACTTGTTCTGTAAATTTAGCCTTAGCACTAAATTAACTTAAAAATGTCAAAATTGGACTTAGTTGACACTCATTCATATTAAAATTACTTTCTAAAGAGTTATGTGCTGTTTCTGTTATTGAAATATATTGATAAGAAAATAATTGGATATAAATTATGTTGTTTCAGTGCAGCACGAAGCCACATTTTACATGGTTAAGAATGGAAGTGAAACAAAATATCCTAATTATATTATCTTTAAATACAAACATATGCTTGTAACAATGACTAAACCACACGGCATTTGCTAAAAAGCTTATGACATGGTGGATGTAACAGATCTGGATGTAACACTAGGGCGTCCTATAACTGGCCATTGCTCTCAACATCCGGCTGGCCACCAGGACCCCCAGGTCCCTCTCCCCTACACTACTCTCCAACAGGTCAGTTATAATGTCATATAAATTGCTTCTCATCCAGTTATGTGGTGCACTGCGTGAGGTTGCGGTGTTTTCCATGCTTCTCATCCAGTTATGTGGTGCACTGCATGAGGTTGCAGTGTTTTCCGTCAAATACTGCATAGGAGTTGCATAGATGATCAGTTGGCCATGTAACCCAAAGGATCTGGGGACTGTGAAAGGCTGGGACCTAAGGAAGCATAGCAGACGGGCAGCACATCTTAAATTCTTGATAAGAAAAAAATCTGGAAAACAGACAATATTATTTGAAATTTTTATTGCACTAAGCATATTGTCAGCAAGCTGGTGTTTGACACACTTGTATTTTTTCATGGGCAACTGTTTGTAAAGTTTCCAGCCACTCTGGTAATATTGCCTGTTGTTAACTAGAAACAGTAATGTCTGGACCAGCAGAAACTGTGTGGTGGATAGGATCACAAACTATGTCCTTGGCCAGCTCCCAGCTCCCACAGGGAAGGAAACCTGCAGTTAGAGCAACTCTTTATGGGCCAGAAGGTTAAGGAATCCATATGCATGAGTTAGTTTTTGTTGTCATTCCTTTGCATAGAATCAGAATCATGCCTGGCTTGCTCAAAATTATCTGTTCCCTGTGGAGTCTGTTCCTTGATTTCACTTTCCCAGAAAGGTTTACACTCTGGAGGAGGAAAAAAAAAAAAAGAAGCTAGACATAAACTTCATGGTTTTGTATTTTGTAACTCCATATATCTTGTGTCTCAAATGGGAGCTTCTGGTTGCTAGTCTCTGACATTCTGGCCAAAGGGGAAGTTGTGCTTCACTCGTGTTCTGCATCTCTAGCTACCTTGAAAGTTTAATGCGGGGAACTGGAGCCCAACAGAGAAAATCTCTTAAAGACCAACATCTCTGATTTTGCTTTTTCTGGTAATGAATGTCCTGGGTTAAGGTGAGGCAAACCCATCACATGAATGATGGCAACTTGGGGAATTATTATAATACTAAATATATTAGAGTTATAAATGTTGGTAAATAAATTTGTATAGATTCCAGATTCATGACAGTGATATTTTAATTATATTACTTTATTTATTTTTGGCCTTAATTCTCAAAAATATCACTATTTCTGCAAAAATTAATCATGTAAATGAAATTATCATTGAACATTTTTCCAAAATTTATTTCTAAACATTGATCAAGATGATAAACAGCTGAGAGAACATTTTAGCTTAAGATTGGAGTTCAATTTTTGAGATGATCGTTGCCTGCTCTGAATTTCTAAGGTAAATGTAATATTTCTCTTAAACACACCATGTGTGTCTGTTTGGTGAGATGTGAGATTTTTGCCAAGGAATAGCAGAAGCCTAGAATTGCCTAATGTCTAAATTGATCATAACTTCCAGGAAATTAATTTTGTTTGTTGATGAAACCCTTGACGTGGCACAAAGATTAATAGAGACTTTACTAAGGAGGGGAAATTGTATACTTGTGAGACAATTTTCTTGTGTGCTGCACCATATTTAGAAGGCATAAAAGGTGTAAAAATGCTGAGAAGACAGAAGGAAACAATGGACTCCATATCATCAACATTCTAGATCAAGTTTCTAGTACATCTGAATTCTGCTAGATTGCCTTCAGACAACGTGTTCATTTTTGCCTCCCATGGGCTTTAGAGAATAGTCTTGTACCTAGTAAATCACCAGGAAATAAATCCTTAAAGGAGTTTAATGATGTACAAATGTTTGCATAATAATGCACAATTGAATAGTAAGTTTATCATCATTGTTGCCACTCTGAGCTCTTAATCTGCTACTAAGTTTCTGCAGCATATAGGAATCGTTTAAAAAGGAATGTAATTTGTGTAACTGTATAGAATCAGGATTCTCAAAGTGTCAGAGACTGATGTTTGGCATAACGACTAGTGGATACAGGAGTGGAAAGGTCCAAATATTAGTGGCGACCATGAAGTTCTGAATGGCTATTATATTTAGATAGTGACAATTTTGACACTTGAGGAGGTATGGCTTTGTTAAAATGTACTTGTCCCTATTTTTGAACAGCTCCTGTTTGCAACTCTTCTTATTAATAGTGAATCATTTAACATGCCATGGCCCTTCAGAGGACTACATTGTAAATTACATCTCCTTTCTGTGTTGGGCTATTGTTACTGGGCTGAATATGCTGTGCGTGCACAGGATCAAATGATTATTAATAGTTCTAGTCTTTCCTGGGTTGCTAGCTGCACAATAATGAAAAAAGCAGCATGGTCAAGGTACAAATCAGATTGAAACATCTCCTGTGAACTTCTAATTCTAAATTTATACAAAGCAATTAAAAAACCCTGTACTTACATATTTCTTTTAGACTGCACTAATGGTTCGGAAGTAACAAGGTAAGATAGACGTTCTGATTAGAAGAGACCAGCAGTTCACTGATCAATAAGAACAGAATGTCCTAATAGCTTCCATACCTCTGGATGATGTGCTTTGTTCCACTTTCTTTCAGTTTAGAGGTATTCGCAGAAATTTATAACTCTAAGATTAGCGGGTTTTTTCCTCAAATCCTAAAATAATATAAAATTTAATAATATGTGCACAAATATACCTGTCCTGCTATATGTATTGCAGTAAAAGTCATGTGGCTCATATCACATAAGATGCATGAACTTTTTGGTGAAGATGTATCCCTATTATGTATTTGATAACAGGTGAGGGCTCTGTGATCTACAATGGAGGAAAGGACTTCTGAGTTCTTTCATAACTTCAGAGATGATTGGTGGATGAAGAAGAGTAAGAGAATCCTCAGCTTTCAGACAGTGAAGCACTTTGAACAAATTTTCCATTTAGGGAAAAAGAAAATGTTTTGTTATGATAACTAAATAATTGATGAAGACAGTTTGGAATAAAAAGGAATAAACTTTATTATTTAATTTGCTTCTGACTTTCCCATTTTATTAGCCATGTTGCTATCAAGCATCATTCACTTCTGTCAAATGTTGGCTTGTGAGTTTTTTTCATTCAATGGTTGCATTTGACTTTTCATTTGTCTAGTGTATTTCTGCTTTGGACTGGTGAGGGTTTTTTTTTCTTTTAATTTGCAGTCATTGACACAGTACCTTGTTCTCAGCTGAAAGAAACAGGTTGAGGTGTTGGATCACTGCAAAAGGATTACAACAGCATATTAGCAGTGTCTGTATCTCTCACTCTTTTAGGAATGCTACTGGCTGCTTCTGCTATGTAGGGTAGTAAAGTATTCATTACTTTACTTCTGCTCATGAAGTCTGCCTCCAACCTTTCCAATCCCTATTCTACAAGATGAAAAGAGACACTTTAAAGTAGTAGTTGCCTAAGGAGAAGGAAAGTTTTTGATGCTATTGCTAAGACTAGTAATGAAGAGCTTGCACTATCCATCTCAGAGCCAGTATCTCAGAGATCTATTATTTGAACACCTGGAAAAGTTATATGAGAAGCTAATTTCTGCTATGGAGCAAAGTAGGAAGGTGAGAGATGTCCGTCACTGGACATTTGAGCTTTTTCCATAAAGAATCTGTTGTGCTATTTCTGTAGCATTGGAACCATGTAGCCCACCACAGGGACATGCCTTTAATGCCCAGTCATTTTGGCCTGCTATGCCTCTCATTCTTTCAGCTGTGCTGCTCTTCAAACCAGTCTCTGCTTATACAGTTTCAGTGTTTTTGCTGCTGTTGGAGAATATGTCTGACAGCCTTTTTAGAGTCTTTCTATCATTTTTCAGGTTCTTGACATGGTCTTTGACCCAGCTGCCTCAATGTGCTGCTGCTACTCCCTTGTCTCTGTTCTTTTCTCTGTTCCTGTACAGAATTTGTAGCTGGGTTGTACAGCCTCTGTCTTATGTTATGATTTAAAACTCTGATGTGATCCTTTACAGAAATACCTCAATTGCAGGAGTGCAAAATCACAAGAGCATATGATTACTGCAATATTCACTTCTGTCACCTTGGAGATGCGTGTCCCATAAGGGTTACTCTTAGAGCAGGTACGAAGCAGGTACAAAGGGGGAGCAAGCTCTCTACTGTCTATCCCTGTGTCAGCTCTAATATTAGGGCACAGATGAAACATTTCTAGTTTCTCCTTAAGGGGCTACACAGCAGGATACATTGCACCAGCAGCTGCAGTGTATGCTGAAAGGCTGGAGCATATGCTCTCTCTTCACTGCACTCACCTCTGCAAATTTAGCACCAGCAACTTTAGCAGACGCGGAGCCCTAGATATCGGGACAAGATATTGATACTCAGCAGGGAATCATACTAGGATAAAGTAGTCTTTCTTTCCTTCCAGGCTTGTTCACAAAACACTGGAAACAACATGAATCTTTCTGTTCAGGGTATTCTGGTAGTTCCTGCAGTGAAACCTCTTTTCATGCCTGTAAGAAGCTATGAAGAGTATTATGCTAAAAAAAAAATCTACTGTAAAACATAAGTTGTGCCTTCTGAAACTGCTGATTTCACTGTAGCCTAAAATGCCATATTATATTTTTTTAACTATTCCTAATAAACAAAGATTCTTATCTGCATCTATTTGCTTTGAATTTTATGGAAGCAGCAGTTTCTCACTACAATAAACCCAGATCAAAAAGTGCTTTCTTTTGAATTCAAATCAGCCAAATGGGCATCTCTTTCTGAATTCATTCATGCAGCTGATCTCTGATCTGCACCATAGTTAGGAGCTTCATGTTGTATAAGGGGTGTAACTCATTTACGCTGAATAATATATGCATATATAATATGTGCAAACCAGCCAGAAGCCAGAGAAATATCCTCCAGCAAACTATCTGTGGTTAATAAAAATTACTGTCCTTTCATGGAACTCCAGTTTGACAAGAACCCTTTAAAGGATCCTAGTCCTAACTAGATAAGATGTTTTTTACCTAAATTATTGTACTGACAATACTGTGCTACTGGCTTTCAGTGTGTTTCTTTTACAAAGAAGAACCACCAGATTAATTCAAAAGCATAATAATGATAACTATTTTATATAACATATGAATAACATATGAATTCCATGCACCATTTAAGAATCCATTAATTTTGGTCTCTTTGTTGAGATACTGAATGACACTAGTTCTTAAGGTTTTCCATAGATGTCACTCTAGAAGACAAGCAGAACTTTTTTTTGCATTTTAGTTACTGTTCTCCTACAAGCTATTTTTCTCTTATAATCTGAAAATGGTTTCTATAGAGTCTTAGCACTTGTTTCAAATTTGACTGATATTCAATTTTTTAAATTTATTTTTTCAGTCATGTCTGATTCTTACAGGAACTTACACAGAGGCAATGCAGATCATTAAACAAGCTACTATTATTAAACTGTGCAAATCTTCATCAGGTCCTGTTGTGGAAAAAAATATTTGGTCAATTGCTCGTGACTGCTGAGCACTTTTAACTCCAAGTGAAGTCAGTAAGAGGTAAAAGTGTTCAACCTCTCTGAAAGTAGGGGATATTGCATTAAAATAGAGCTGTCATAGTAAATTGAAATGTTACAAGTACAGTGAGGATTGTCTGACATCTACTTTAAAATATGAATCTCAAGAGACAGGTGTCACACAATAATCGGAGCTGCAGTATGGAAGATGGTACTTTCAGAGCAAACCCTATAAGCAATAGGGCAGATTCCCATTGTTCCTATATCTTTTTTTTTTTTTGTAGATGTTTGTGCCTCTTCCACAAGTTGTAGGTGTCATTTTTCTGTTTTACCTTGTTAGGCAGTATCTAAGTACGTAGTCTCCTTGCTCTCAGTAGCTCATTGATCCTGGTCGCTGTTGGATCAGTGTCAAGTGTGGAGTGTGCATTATGTCGTGTGCGCACTCACTGCTCAGCCTCACAACCACCGAGCTTGGAGTCTCCTTTCAGTCCATGGCTTTGTAGCCCTGGATGTGTCCTTATGCTAAAATTGTGTCAGTAAACTGAACAGAATAGGCTACAGCTTAGGAGTCCGAGAAAGCATACAAAACTATGTGGGCATAATATATATTTGACTTTCAGTTTACTTACCATTACTTAGATATTACCATTATCATCGTTTATTCCATTCAAAAACTTCCCTGCAAGTTATCCCTAATGACATTATTTGGTAATTTTCTGAACAGTAAAACCATCACATAAGTTCTCTTTCCTTTGTTAATCAAGATTAAAAAAGACTACCAAAACATTTTCAGACATTGATTGTACAATTGGACGATCTGGGTTAAATAGCTGACTTTTGTCAGCTTACACTTTATAACCATTTGGCAAGCCATGCAGGATTTTCAGTCCATCTCTCTCAAAACAAGTCTTTTGAAGGGAATGTATATTGTCATGCAGAGGGAAACAATCTGCACTCTCCATGTAGCTGGTGACCCACAGAGTCACAGCTTGGCTTTCAGTTTACTTTGGGGGCAATAAAACAACGTTGTTCTTTATCTGAGGTTTCTTCCACTGCCACAGCCGGGTACCTGGCAATGCCCTTTCATTGTGCTTCATCCTCAGTACTCCATCACAGTAGCATTTCCTTAGAAATCCCTGTGGACGCAGTTATTTTTTTGTCAGTTCTGTCTGCCAAAAATAGGAAACAAATCCAATTCCTTTCCTCCTCTCTGCCTCCAGGAAGACACAGTTCTTCTCTCACTCTTCTTTCTCTCAGGTTTGGTGTTGTAACAGTATTTGTTTTGCTCAGATTGTAAAAAGCAGTTTGGGGACCTGTGAATCTAAACTGTGGTGTACTCCTATGATGGTGCAGTGTAGACGTGTAAAATCATGTAACATACATTCATTCATTTAGCGTGTGTTAGCTAATGACAGAGAGCCTGCAGCTGACAAAGACTTTTTTAAAAACTGCTTTTTGTCTTGCATTCAGCAATTTGGCCCAACTGTTAACGACTTTGGGTTGTGGTGAGTGACCAAGTAACACATGGCAAATATTCATTTGTTTAAAACAAGCATGTAGTTTAATGTTCTCCTTGTGCCTGTCTCAGACCTGTGTCTTAGTGCTGTCGGGATCTCCCTTACTGAGACGGGTTTTTTGGAACTTACTTGAAGTGGAGGTTTGTTATATCTGAACTGAAAATGAGCTGTTCTGGAGGAAATCCTTGGAGAAGCTCCACTGGTATAGGACACAACAAACTCAGC
>NW_010097882.1:0-558 GCF_000699245.1 Pterocles gutturalis | reverse complement strand
AGTCAGGAAAACGTCATTAGATAGTGAGATCAGGATCTTTTTGAAGCCTGGATGGTAAGGATCTGTGAAAGCTTTGGCTGAAGGTCCTTCTGACTCTGAGATGCTTCTGCCTCTTTAGCAAACTTCCTCTGCATCTTTTTATGCAAAACATGGTGTCTTTACATGAACATTCTGCAATGTTCTCATATGCTTTTCAGTCAGTTTTTTCATTAAGAGATCATTATGTTCCTCTACATTTCATCCGACGGATCTGACAGAAATTGGCTAACAGTTCCAAAAATTCCTCGGGAACCTGCATGCAACCCACAGACCTTATTTTCTGAGAAAAGTCAGCCATATTATTACCTCGGATTATTTTATGTATGCTTATTGCTCCTTGTTAATTCAGCCACCCTTAATGATGAAAGACGCCCTGATATATGCTCTTTGAGATGTGTTGCAGGGGCTTCCCTGCTTCTTTTCTGTTGCCTGTCTTTCAGGTTTATATTTTTACTGTTGCCATTAGCCAGCATGTTGAATGGTGCGAAGTTATAAATTCTGTGAATTATTTTTTGGGGT
>NW_010097881.1:0-429 GCF_000699245.1 Pterocles gutturalis | reverse complement strand
CACCTGGGGACATCCCCGCGGTCCGACTCGCACCCCTGCGGAACCATCGCTCCATCGCCACCCCCTTCCCCTGGGAGCGTTTGGGGACACTTGGGGACATCAGGGACACTTGGGGACATTGGGGATGATGGGGACATTGGGGACACTTGGGGACATCGGGGACAGCTGGGGACATCCCCGCGGCCCGACTCGCGCCCCGGCGGAACCATCGTTCCATCGCCACCCCCTTCCCCTGGGGGCGTTTGGGGACACTTGGGGACATCAGGGACACTTGGGGACATTGGGGACGATGGGGACATTGGGGATACTTGGGGACATCGGGGACAGCTGGGGACATCCCCGCGGCCCGACTCGCACCCCTGCGGAACCATCGCTCCATCGCCACCCCCTTCCCCTGGGAGCGTTTGGGGACACTTGGGGACATCAGGG
>NW_010097880.1:86575-107695 GCF_000699245.1 Pterocles gutturalis | reverse complement strand
GCCGTGGGCGCGGCTGACAGAGCAGCTCCCAGTCTGAAACCCGGCTCTTCCACCTGTTGCGGTGGGAAGTGCTGCAGCCCCGCCTGCGCAGCGCTGCACCTTCTGTGGTTCGGAGTTTGGGGGTTTATGTTTTATGTTGCTTCGTCAAACGTAAAGATGTGGATGTGTCTGTAACAAATCTTCCTAGAAAAGTGGTGTCATGCAACGATTTAACACCACCACCACGAGTTTAACACTTTCTCTGACCCGTTGACCTTCCAGCCCGTAGGTTCTTGGTGGTCCAAGGGGCTTGTCAAGGCTCTGAAAATCTAATGAACCAAAGCAAACTTCATCTCAGTAAGCTTCAGTTGTGGATAGCATCCAGCCCCAGTGGTAGGAAGTTTGAAAATCCCTGTGTCTTTCCCTGCTCCTAATCAGTTTTCCTGTAATAATTGATTAGGCTGTCCACGCTCGGTCCCCTTAGTGTTTTGGCATTGAATAAATGTGTCCTACTTCTGCTTGGCATTTCTGATACTTTTCATCTTGACAGGACTGTAATTTGGTAAGGATAGACAGTTGGTCAAGTGCTCAACTTTGAAGGGATGATCCTTTCATTTTAGTGCTGGACAGAGACTTGAGAAGTTTTCTCACAGTTCTTGCCCTATGCATTTTCTTGCAGGATGATTTGAGGTGTATGGTACAGGTGAGAAAACAGACAATAAACTCTTCTTTCTGTAAACTTAGTCTAAGGATTATGGACAAGAATAATTTATGATAATAACCCCATGTATCAACATGGTTTGACACTATGCAGCCTTAACCTCAGTTGAATTTGTTAGTGCTTCCAAGACCCCTCTTTAATGAGTCTTTTTCACAGGATAATACCAGGTCCCTGTCTGATTTGGGTATATTTAAAAAAAAAAAAAAAAAAAAAGTCATATTTCTGTGTTACCAGTTTTCCTCTTGAATTTGTCTTCAGGGCTCTTAGAGGGAATAGTGTGGAGGTGTGGCTTGTAGTGTCCTCCGCAAGCAGGTTGTATCTAGCCCCTCTATTTCTCATCTGGTCCGAGCTTGGTGGGTATGCCTGAGTAATTACCTGCTCATTCCTAATAGGCTGTACTGTATAAATGAGAAGTATTTTGTCTGAGAGCAGGCAACCCCTGAGAATATGGTGCCAGACAATAAGAAGAATCAGATTTTTTTTATCCTGAGATTTTTCTGAATTGCCAGACCTGTATTTCTTGGTATAATGTGTTTCTTGAAGGTGGATAGCCTCAGGTTTTTTCGTAGGTCTGCTCTTTCTTCTTTTTGAATATCACACTTTCGAGGACTGTCTCACTGTTATGGGTATAGAGGTCTTCTCTGCAGCTCCTGACACGCCATGACAGCCTTTTCATAGCTTTTTATCTCCTCGATTGTCTGTTTCCAAGCTTTAACAGAAAAAACATGTCCCTTCCATATAAAGCTAAAAATTGTGTTCTTCTGCTGTGTTTAATGTAGGACTAAACTGTTAAATACAATTTGTATAAGTAATGCTGAGTAAATTAAACAAGGTATAATTATGGTTGTTTTGTCAGCCCTGCAATGAAAGTGCAGTTCTTACAGTGTAATTGCATTGTGTAGGTGTGAATTTTGGCTTTGTTTTCAAACTCCTACTTTGATATTGCTACAGTGAGACGTGACCTGGGGTGTGTATTACTGCAGGTATTGCACAGATCCTAGTGAAAGTGATTAGAAAAATAATGCAAAAAATGAACTGTTGGTTTCAGAACTATTTTTATGGGTTTATATATTTTAGGTATTTCATATTTGCTGTTTTGTTGTTGCATACGTAAAGATATCCATGGCTGATTCAGTTGTGTAATTATTGCAGAGGACATTTCTGAGCTTTGAAATGACTTTTATGGTACTGCAGTACTCTGTTTGGTGCCGGTTGTGCAGTGAACAGGCTGTACCTGCACAGAACACAGAGCAAATGAGCATGTGCTGGAGCAAACGGTGAATGTGACATTGCTGAATACATTGAGGTGGAACTCAGAGCCCCAGTTTTAGTGCTGTTCTTTCTCCCTTAGTTTCAACATTTTATCAACATGTTTATAATCTGTTAATGCAAAACAAACAGCTCTTTGTACAAAGTAATAAAAAAAATCACAAATACTTTAACCAGACTGCATGGTTTGTCTCCTGAAAAGAGCAATTCTCTTATTTCTTCCTTACATGATCATTGTATTTTCCTCCTGCAGCAGATTTTTCAGAAAATAAAACTGAACATATGCTTCAAGGATGTCTCTCTCTCTCATAATAAAATGGGGTGGACAGGAGTATACGATAACCTCGCTATCAGAAGAGGACACAGTGTTGGATCTGAAGCAGTCTCTTAAAGGCCTTACTGGAGTGTTACCAGAGCGTCAAAAACTACTTGGACTTAAAATGAAGGGTAACTATTCATATTTATTATTTGTTGTGTATACATCTGAGATGTTTATGGACGAACATCCCCTAAACCCAGTCAGGGTGTGTATACTAACAGAGCATTTACCTCCTAGATCTAGCTTTTGAATGAACGTAGGAATTTTATACATCACTGGATGTTGTTGTTATTGATATACCTACCTGGTCATTTCTTAATGGCTGCCGTGGAAGTGCAGCAAATGTATGTTAAAAAAAAGTTAAATTGCTGCTAGCTAGACAAGCAATGTGTCTGTATATGGAGGAGGACGATCATACAGGTTGGAGTATTCTGGTGTTTGATGGGTAGCTTATTTCAACTAAGCCTGAAATGTATTGACGTTTTTCTAAAATCTCTCTACCCCAGTAAAAAAAAAAAAAAAATATCTGCTTGCATTATAGGCAGGCCTGCAGATGATGATGTTAAGCTTGGAGCTCTCAAGTTGAAACCAAATACCAAAATCATGATGATGGGCACTCGTGAAGAGAGTTTGGTAAATATTTCACTTGTTCATTAGCTTAAAACAGAAAAAATGCTTTTATGTCTCCTAATTATGATTTCAAATTTTGAATATTCCAGTAATCCTTTGGAAAATAATAGTACAGTAGATTTGTGTTGTTGTTTATTTTTCAGCATAAAGTAAGCTTTTCTGCAGAACTCTGACGGCAATGTAATTCATTAAACTCCTGTATTCTTGTGGACGTGAAGTACAAACCCATTTTTACGATATTCACTGACTTCTCATATCTGAACAATCATCGATATGCTTTAGTAATTCTTTCCACTAGTAAAGTGAAATAATTTTGGTTAAATAGTGTTTTGTTTCTTGTAATGTACAGTAACAGAAACTTGGTATCCACTGTTATTTTCCTTCAGTGATCCTAGTTATCTTTTATTATTATTCCTCTAGGAAGACGTCCTTGGGCCACCTCCAGATAACGATGATGTTGTCAATGACTTTGATATTGAAGAGGAAGTTGTGGAAGTAGAAAACAGGTTAGGAGTTTTAGCTATTAAAAAACAATCCTGTTATTGAATGTACAGTATGCATTTTCATTAACTGTAACTTTTTGCACTGTTTCATTAGGGAAGAAAATCTACTAAAAATTTCCCGCAGAGTTAAAGAATACAAAGTGGAAATTCTGAATCCTCCTAGAGAAGGAAAAAAGCTGCTGGTGCTAGATGTGGATTACACACTATTTGGTGAGATTTTGTGCAAATTGTAGTTTTTGTTTGTTACTTTGTTTGCCAGTTCACGTTTCTTGATTCTTGCTTTACAAATCTACTTCAGTAACTTTGGTATGTGTTGTACTATATAACTTCTGCCTTGTAATATTTATGGGTCTTCTGCTCATATTTTAAATGCATTGGGCTTTTTAAGTGTTGCATATTGTTGATTTTACTGCAGCAACTATTTACTTTCTGCAAGATTACATTAAAAAGTAACAATATAGTATTCTATCCAAATAATCTTTTTCTTGACCAATCTTGGACATCACAGTGGCAGCGCAAGATATTGTAAAATCTTGGTCTGTACCTGGTTGACTCTGCTTTTGGGGGGCGTGGGAGAATAGCTTCAAATTTTATTTTGAGAACATTACTAACCATACACAAAACCACATTTTACTTGAAAATTCTGTCAGACTGGTTTTTTTTTTTTTGGAAGCTAGAATTTTCCTTCTGACAATTTTCTGGGATGTAGGTGTGTCATTACAACTTGACTGTAAGCAGTAAATAATAGCTTGCCTTATTCCTTTTCCTTAGCTTTCCTTTCTGATATTTATTTACAATCTGAGATTAAAATTCAACGTATTGCTGAGTTTAACATTTTTGTTTAGGGGACTTCTGCTAGCAGAATTTGACAGCAGATTTCTAATTGGAACAGGCAACATTTTCATGCCTGAAATAAGCTTGATATATATTCACAAAAGTAACTGGACTAGGTTTAAAAGAATCTGCTTCATATCTAGGCTGCTACAAATTTGCTAAGGTGCACAGATGGACTATTTGGCCTTACTCTTCAAAGATATTCAGACCCACAGATCTCTGATTTAATTATTAGCTAAGACCTCTGATACCTATAAGGATCAACAGATAAATATCCCCTCTGCTTCTTCTCTCCACCTTTAACATGGGAATGGGGGTTTGCTATGAATCACTTAATTATTTTAAAATGCCCCAGTGACTCCCTCATGAAACTCTTGAGGTCTCTGGATAGATAGGAAAGTCAGATTGCATTTTAATAACTTAACTTAAACTCCAGTAATGAATTGCTTCTCTCTTATATTTTTTAGACCACAGATCGTGTGCTGAAACTGGAGTAGAACTGATGAGGCCATACCTTCATGAATTCCTGACATCCGCATACGAGGATTATGATATTGTAATTTGGTGTAAGTTTTATACTCAGTACCCAAGAGTTTATTGTAAATTGCCATTCAGAGCAGAGACTCCAGGTGGGAGGTTTTTATATTGCTTTTTAGTGTGAATCACGAGATCTAAAACAATACATGAATGCTTATCTGTTGCAGGAATGTTCACACAGCTATTAGAGCTATTTTAGAAAAATGGTAATTCTTATGTGGAAAAACACCACATATTGCTCACTTGAATGGATCTAATCACAGTATAAAGCTCAACATCACTTTACTGAGTGTTACTTTGTACATGCAAACAAGTGCTTGAAGTAACGAAATTGTACAATGAACATTCAAACACTGTTTGATAGCTGTTTTTACAAATAATCTCAATCCAGACAATAAGTAGTGAGCTGCCAAATGAACCAAACCCTCCTGTCTGCAGGGCTGCTTGATCGTTTGCCTTTGCATACTGTTTCACTTCCTGTCCAACAGCTGGAGAGCAGACTTTAGCCAGTGCAGGGTTTAAACCATGTTAAAATTGTATTACAAAATTTAGTTTTCATAGTCTGGAACAATGTTTCCACATAGTCTTAGAACAGTGGGCAATGTTGACGTTTTGTCTTTTCCAGGCTGTAGGTATTGTCATTGCTTCCAGGAGAAAACCCTGCAGAGGCAATATCGTTCTTCAAGCCAGGTGTAGCCCACTTCTTATGGTCCTGCAGACTGTAGTTCAGTAACAGCTGATCTAGGAAATGTTTTAAATGCAGGCAGTGCTTCCTCTAGTTGTTAATTTGAAAAGCAAGCTTTTCCAAATAAAAATAAACTTCCATGAATGAAGGGTGTCTTCAAAACAGTGAACCCTAAAAGTTGTAACAAGGGTGGATCTTTCTGAAATTAAATTTAGTGTAAAAATTTTATATGTTGAGTGAACACTTTGTTGGCTTGTTTCTTTTTTGCTGTCAACTTATTTTGATAAAGTATTCTTTCTGTTTTCTCCCTTTTGTTTCAGCTGCAACTAATATGAAGTGGATTGAAGCAAAAATGAAAGTGAGTTCTGAAAATGTGTAATTTATTTCTAGTCTGGCTAGCTGTTCATGTAGTTGGACTCATGCTCGGTGTTATAGAGTGTTAGCAACTGGGGAGATTGTATGAATCAAAACCCAGTGTTTTTGAATCTTCATAGCGACTTTAAATTATTTTTGTAACAAAAATAGATTAAATTTAATTTTAGAATTCCACACAAACTATCAGCAGTAGGTGCTAAATTTAGCAGAACTAAACACAAGTCAGTACCTGCTGAAACATAGATTAGTCACACAGCCTTCACAATTGCTTTCATCTTACTTCTAATTATAGAGTTCAAGTCTGTAAGTGTAATATCATTTTTTTTTTTAAAAGGAGCAAACAGATGTGGCATGCTGGAGTAGGTTATCAAGAGGAAACTCTTCTCATATTTATCTTGTACCTCTTGCAGCTGTGTGGTTCTGTTGCTTCCTCTGCCTTATTAAAACATCCGTAAGAGCCCTTTCAATCCTAGCTTCTTCCGTACCTAAATCAGGCAACTAGCCAGTTCTGCACAGCTGACCTAGTGGTAAACATATTTACAGTCAGGCTTAGCTGTAAATCTGATGAGCTTAGTAAAAACTGCTGAATGTTTGGTAGGTGGGTTGTTTTTTTTTTTTTTTTTTTTTTTGCTTATAAATCAAAGCTTGTTTCCTTTTCAGGGAAAACTTTTCCAAAGTTAAGCATTTCTATCTCCACTCTTTGTTATAGACCAACCATTTTTTTTTCAGGTTTTAACAGAGCAAAGCACATTTTCCCGTGTTCTCTCTCAAAATAGTGAATTGCTACAACCTTTCTAAACAAACAAAAGTGCCTCAGAGTCATCTCAGAAATTACAGCCTTTAATGAGAGCTATAAAGTGGAGTTAGTGCAAATAAAATCAGTGTTAAGCCTTGCAAACGTTGCACTTGTTGTGGCAGTGTTACATCTCTGTTTATGTGGTGTCTGTCAGTCTAGTACTAGGGCTCAATCCTGTGGAGAACTGTTGCTCCAAACTGGGCTGTTTCCCCTGCAGTGGTCGCCTTTCTACATTTCTAAGTCACCTTTCCAACCCTGCCCACTCCAGGATCTTGATCAGTTGAGGTTCCTACCACTAAATGCCAACTGCTACTTCTTAAACTGAAAGTACAAGTGGGGCTTACCTCTAAAAGTTTCACTTTTTGTTGGGAAACTATGATCCTAGCAATACTTGGCATTAAAGTTTGTTTTAAACTACAAAGCAGGAACAGCATTAAAAAGAAGGGAGTATCAGATAACCAGGTTTAATCTCTTGTTTACCATCTATTTATGCCTGGAATTTAGACAGTCTAGAACAGCTAGTTTTTTCGGTGTAACAGGACACTGACCCAGGTAGGAAGCGCTTTTCATTTGCAAGATTGACTTTTTCATGTAAAAGCAAATCACTTAAGTGTGGCTGTATATCTGTAAGAGAGCTGCTGCAGTGCATATTTTCTCCTTGTTGTGTAGCTTTACATATTACTGCTGTTGCATGCACCAGAAATTGTCAGCAATATCTGTGTTATAACAGGTCAGCACATTTTACTATTGCTTTTTAGCTCTGGAAAGGATTTGAAATTGAAATGAAAGGCTCTCATCTAGTCAAAGTTGTGGTTTGGTTTTTTTTTTTTCTTCTAAAAAGGATGTGTGTAGGAGGAAAGGGTAACAATGAACTGTTACTGTATACTTCACCTTTGATTGGGCTGTGATTTGTTACAACTTACTGGAAGGAACAAATAGCAGATGGTACACAGTTGCTGTCCTTGCTACAGATATTGAATAAAGTTGAGGCATGTAGAGCTTGTTGCTTCGATTTTATGCTGACATCAGCTGTTAAGTTTCTGGTAATAAACCACTGCAAAAATAAATTCATGTCAGCTTTTTTTCTCTTGGTAGAGTGGTGTACTTTTATGGTTCTCATTGGGTAAAAAAATTTAACCCCCCAGATATTGATTTTTAGTATGTCTCTGGTGATCCTCAGCAGCTCGCCCTTTGACAATGTGTTATAATCATGGTTCCAGTTGTAAAGCAGTAAAACTGTCATAATTAGAAACTTTAAGAACAAATCTTTGTGATGCAGGAGCTTGGAGTGAGTACTAATGCAAACTACAAGATAACCTTCATGTTGGACAGTGCTGCCATGATAACAGTACACACTCCTAGAAGAGGACTAATAGATGTACGTACCTATTTTTTCATGATCTTTTTCTGCATTCAACTGACATGTTATCATATCCCTTTGAAATATTCACCAATGAAGTTGTACTGGAGTTTTCATGCAAGAAAACTATAAGAATATCTTGGAAGCCTGGATTATTTTTTTCTACTGAAACTCTCTGTTAATGTTTGATGTTGTAATTTGAGTAGTACGTTTGGACAACACTGCTTTCAAATCAAATAGTTAACTGTTGCAAGAGAATTTAGTACCAACAGAAAGGGTTTCTTTAATTAGGGGTATATTTAGTATGTTATACTATTTCACATCTCTTCCCTTATTAAAGCCCAACTACCTCCCGATTTTTCATCAAAAGAATACAAGTGTCCATTCAAGTTTGGACTAAAGTTCCCATAGACTGGTATTTTTGTCTCCTGTCTGTGATCTAATTTACCTCAGTCACTTTGTATGTGTTCCTTTTGCAGGTGAAGCCCCTTGGTGTTATCTGGGGAAAATTTTCAGAATATTACAGCAAAAAAAATACTATTATGTTTGATGATATTGGCCGAAACTTCCTAATGAATCCACAAAATGGACTCAAGGTAATTTTATCTGGAATTTTCATTTATTACTATCTTTCTTATACTTCAAATAGTAGGTTCTCATACTTTTTTTTTTTTTTTTTTTTTGTATCTTAAAGGCTATTCTTAGCTAACAAAGATGCTTTTTTTTTTTTTAATTTAAATTGCTGTTTTTCAGGACAAATATTTCCCTAATAGGAGTTTTAAATAAGCTTTGTTTCACTCTTAAGTAAGCTTTTAAGAGACTACCAAAATCAATTAAATTATTATTTCTGCTTAAATTATACCTGCAAGCCATAGTCAAGCTGGGCATTGCTGACAGACACCATTAAAATGTGATGTTCAGTCTCGAGAGTGGTACGTTCTGAAAATAAGACAGAGAACAAGCTGCTGTACTTCACGGTAGTATGCCGATGTAATGGCAAGCATTCTGTTCTGGGAAATAATGAGTACCTCGAACCATTTTGACTGCAGAACAGCAAGTATGTCATTTTATAAAACTGTCAACTAGTTCCTGCTCCACTATCAGTGGTGGTTCTGAATAAGAAGAATGCAGCTTAAATTTCTACTTATAGATGATGGTAGAGCAGTATGGTACTAAAAAGAGATGTTTTCAAATACAGAAAGTCAAGATGATGTTTCTTTGAAAGTATCCATGACGTGAAGAGGATAGCAATTGATGAGATCTAGCAAGACAATGTTAATTGGAACTGTACACTGTTAGGAGACTCGGGAATATCAAAGATCTTGCTGGGAGAGGATTATCCAGACAGCTCCCTCTAGCTCAGATTTGAAAGATATTTGTCATGCTGTTGTTAACGGAGCTTCAGACAAGAATGTTGAATCACTAAAACAAGGCACAAGTATAATGTATTCCAAGTTTAAAGCAGTTGTCAGATAGGCTTTATATCTGACATCTCTCTTCACAGAAGCTATGATTATAGTCAAATGCTTTTTACTGAAAAAAAGCATCTGGTTCCAGTGATACCACACAACTCATAAAGCAGAGCTGAAAACCCCTGATGTCTCCTGCAAAAATATCTATAAAATTATATTAGAAAATGTGGCAGGCCATTGCAGATAATTTTATCATTCTGTCTGACTGGGAGGGGAAGGCTTGAAGAAGTACAAGACAGAACAAATTTTCTTGTGGGCATGCAGGGCAAAAACCCTACAGCCCAGTTTGCATAGATCAAAGCACAAATTGGATGTCACTACTAATAGAAGAGATTTTTCTTCCTCTTACCTGAAAGAAGATATAACTAGGTGGTAAATGATAGAGAACTGGAAGCATTTTTCTTTGAGCAGCTGGTTATACCCAAATTTATTTATTTTGTGTAGATAAGGCCTTTTATGAAAGCACATTTAAATCGGGATAAAGACAAGGAGCTTCTAAAGCTCACTCAATACCTCAAAGAAATAGCAAAATTAGATGACTTCTTGGAGCTGAATCACAAACATTGGGAAAGGTAAGAACAGAGTCAAAATTATTTCTTCCTTCTGTCCCTTACCCCCTCTGTGTTTTGCTTGGGTTTGAAAACAACTGAGCTGATGAACTTTGACATCACTTACATTTATGAAGGTCCCTTGGTTTGAGTAGAATTTTAACAAGGCTGTGGTGTTTGGGCTGTCTCCCTAAAATTATAAGATTTTGACAGAATGGATTATTTTTTTTTCCAACTTCTCCAGTATTCCGGACTGCCAGTTGTTTTCAATGAAGCAATTATGCTTCCTAAATGGGAAAGAATTTTTGAAGGAACCTGGTCCATGGAAATCCCTCTGTTTCCACCCCTACAAAGTCAGGCTGTCAGTTCAGATCTCAGGTCCTTTGTTATGAGGCAACTTTTCTGGTGGTTACTTCAGAGGTTTGGGGTGTTAACAGCGTGGTTCTCGGGTGCTATCCAGGTTGTGTGGTATTTATGGTATTCATCAGCTCTAAAATGTAAGTGAATGTGTTATGAACAAGAGTTTTCAAAAATGCTTAGGGCACTATTAGTATCCTTATTCTTGCTAGAGAATGATTAGCTGAAGTGTTTGGGCAAAATTCTTCTTAATGGTTTTATGCAACAGCTTGAAGTTTTAATACATGTGAAAAAAATCATGTGCAATATGCTATTGGAAAAACACACAGTCCTTAAAAGAACAGCCTTGCAAACTTGATACATCTGATTAGAACAGAAGGTCAAATGTTAAACTTTAAAAGCAGTGAATTTCACTGGATATTTCACACTGTCAGTTAAATTGGTTGGAATTTTTTTTTTTTTTTAAGAGTATTTGCAAAGACTTCAATGTCACCATATAGCCAAATTGTAGTGGTGGGAGAACTGTGAGATCAGATAAGAGGCATTTTAGAATAACTCAGATTCTCTAAAGAAGCCAGAGAACTGTTCTTTTCAGGTTATGCTGGGTGACTGTTCATTAAAGTCTTGAATTTACTTGAAGGGGTGCCATATCTAATGAGCCATTTTATCTTAAAGGAAATAATAGCTGCTTTTCCCACTGATGTTACTTTCAACCTCTTAGAATAAAGAGTCTAACTAAAAACGTGACTTTGAATTACTGTAAGATAGCCTATCATGGAATTGAAAGCACGTTGAAGTAAAATAAAATCAGAAGTAGTATTGATCACATTTCTAATTTTTGTTTATCAATAGGGGTATTGCTAGTGGGAAAAGAAGGCAGATTCCAGCTTTGTTTATAAAAGGTACTAGATGTATTTGTGCCACCTCTTATTTTGTGAAAAACTGTACTTTTGTTTCTTTCAGGTATCTTTCAAAGAAGCAAGGACAGTAACGCTAACAAAATTGTGTGGCACTGAATTGAAGGGAACATAACTAAGATCATTGGACTTTTCCTTGCTTTTACGCTAGAGTATAATAGTGCTGGACACTGGATCCAATGCCAGAATGACTGCTATACTTGGTCTTCCAGCTGGTTGGTTGTGGGTTTTTTTTAAAAGATCACAGCAATAAGCTCAGTGGGAGAAACAAGTCGGTTACTTTTTCTTGCATTCAGTTCTGGTGTTACTACTTAAAATACTTCCCTCTCCTTTGCTGCCGAAGTGCAACCATAACCATTAAAGACCAAAACCATTCTGAAACTAGAAAAAATATTTAGACCAAAAAAGTTGAGTAAGAAGCCAACCTTGGCAGTATATGAATTGTATAAGCCCTGTATTCCCTCCATCTTTAGAAACAGTCTCCCTCTCCTGTTCCAGTATTTAAGTCTATAAATTACAAGTTGTCTAAGTTTGGTATGTATTAGTATGTCAGTGTTTCTCTGTGCAAGACAATAAGATGGGGAAGTACCACCTCTGTGGCCAATTTACCCCAGTGTGTGAACTTGTACTATAAAGCAGTGTTTACTGGAAAGCAAAAGACTGAAGTTTGAGGGAGAGAAACCCACTCTTATTTGGTAAGTGAAAAGCAGTCTGCCTGAAAAATTCTCTTATGTCAGATACAGGATTTAAACCTCAGATGGGAAAGTCACATTCCTAACAAAGCATGAACAAAACCCTTGTTCTCTTCTAGCTAAATCTTGTCAAAGTGCAAACACTGTGTTTAAATACAATATTCAGCCATACTGTTCTTAAAATATCATTTACTTGCGCTGCTTATGCCTGCACTATAGAAGTGTGATGTGACTGCTGTTTGGCATTACCAACACTTGTGCATTATGCAGTTCATGTATTTGAAAGAAGACTGACCCTTTCAAATAAAAATGGTATATATTGTTCTTAAGGAACTATAGCAGTTGTGTAAATAATAAATACCTTTTTCATAATTTGTGTCCTCTGCTGTCTTAAATATCTAGTTTGCATAACAGAGAAGCTATTGATAATCTTAATTTAGTTTTTTTGGGGCATTTCTTTGGATTCCAGAAACACTGATTTTGCATCAGTAGTTAAGTAAGAGACTGGTATGTGCCGCTGCAGATCAGGGCGGTGGTGTTGAATAGTGAAGCGCCTAGCTGCCCGGGAAAGGAACCTTGACAGCAAATGTCAGAACGTCAGGACGGGAGACACAAATGAGCTGTTAAGATGAGCATGTTAGGCTCCGGCTCAATGACCTGTCAGAAAAAATACAGTTTCTTATCCGCTGCTCTTTATGGTTTAGTGCCAACCCAAGCTGTGTTTTAAACTAGTAAGCCAGAAACCTGATGCATAAAAATCTTTATTTTAGGTAAGTATGGAGGGTGAATTTCTGAAGTTTTGACTCCTGGAGCTGGTTTCTGAACTAGAAGGCTGACTCACTCATGTATGTACAGTGCAGATACAATCCTTGAGAACAGTGACCCTTTACCTAGAAAAGCTGCAGTAACACAGGTATTGGAATATAGGACTAGTGTATGGTATAGTAGAATACCTTTCCATTTAAAGGACTGAAAGAAGTCAAGGCATGGCACTTGAATCACCTGTAGAGTATCATGCTATCAGATAGAGAAAACAGAACCAAGGGAATGTATTTAAGCATGTGCTCATAGCTTTTTGTTGAAGTTGGTATACAAACAAGTTTTACAGTGAACGAGTGATACTCCTTTCTTTTGCTTTATACTTTGCTATATATTTAAAAAAAAAAAACTTGATTTTTTAATTTCAGTGGCACTGGGATTTCATCCCAGAATTTCAAAGTATTTTCTGATCTGAAGTAGATGCGCACTCCCCTTTCAGATATTTTATAAGCTGCACTGAAATGTGAGAGTACACTCTCGATGTGATGGAAACACATAGCTGTTGCTGGCAAGTCATTATGTCTTTTATGACTAATGTTGTTTCCCTGGTTGTATTTTATGTTTGAAGACTAGTCTTCCAATGTGGCCTTTTTTTTTTTTTTTTTTTGCAAAAGAACTCTGTGTATTTTACTGACTCTTTTCTGAAAATGCTGCAGTGATTTACTTGGCTGAGACATGATAGAGATTTACAAAATCATGAAGCTGTGGATAAGGCAAGTGCAAAACTGATATTCACCAAATCCCACAATACTAGAATGAGGGGTCACTCATACACATAGAAGGACGTAAAGTTGTTAAGAGCAGCAGGCAGTGATCACCTGGAATTTATTGCCACAGTTTGTTCTGGAGGCAGATGGCATCAGCAGGTTCAGAAGGGTGTTAGACAACTTCACAAGCAAGTCCATAGTCAGATGCTAAAGGGAAGAGGCTGGGAAGGTCTAATATCCTTAATAGAAGAATTGCAGGTACTGAGAGCAGGTCAAACACTGGCCAAGCTTGCGTGCTCCCCTTTAACCACTTCGGGGGGGAGCTTTGGCCAAAGCAGCACAGCTCTTGTGTTTGTATATGTTACATGACTCTTCCGGGCTGTACATACAATATTTTTCTGTGACAAACTACCAGAATTTAGTGTAACTGTAAGGATAAATGGCTATTTCTCTGCTTAGCCCCAAAATAATTGTTGCTTATAAGTTCAGAGGAAAAAATCCCTATGATTTTTTTTTCCTCCTTTTTGATAGGAAGCACAGTTTTGACCTACTTGTATTTCTGAAGTGTAGTTGAGCCCTGGGAATAACTATCAACAGCAAAATTTAATGTCTTATTCTCTGCTAACATTTAGTTAAGTCTTAGATTATATTGAGGTCCCTGAGAAGTATTTGATCAACGGCTTTCACAATCTCTGTTACAGGAAATAGGATTAAAGCATAATCAAAGAGCAGGAGTGTGTGGCTTAATTACAGAGCTCCTAATTCACTGTTCTGCAAACTCTGGAGAAGCATTAAATTGAGTCTGAACATTCAAAATGTTTTCGTGTGTTAGAGATGGTACTGGACTCCCCAGTACATGTCAAATATTTTATATGTTGTTCTGTCTGATTATTCATACCAAAAGAGACAGTCCATTTAAAAATGAAGTTATTTATGTAAGCTCTGGGTATCTGACAACTCCAATGCCTCACTGTGGCATGAATGCTCATCACTGGAGGTACACAGAGTGACAGCTGAAGCCAAGAACTGAACTGCAAATTCAGCTCCACAAATCCTGATGCACGACTGTGAAGTCTACAGCTAGTTGCCAATTTTTATTCCTGACTTGACATGCAATTGACAGTAAGTGGATGCCACAGGGTTTAAGACAATTTTCCACTCTGTCTGTTCAGGATGTATTTAAGACTGATGTGAGAAGTGCTGAATACTTTCTACCAACTCGATGAAGCCTAGATAAAAAACTTTGTTTCAGAGGGTAAAGACAAATACACAGTTCTCCTGATTCATTACAGCTGTTTAGAACCAGAAATGCTGGAAGAGGTGTCAGAGGGCATCAGAATCCTCAGTCATGGCAAGCAGGAGCCAGTGTCAACATGGGTGACCGCTGCACCCAGTGTAGGGTGGCTGATGAAGTGCTCTGGCTGGGGGATTGATGGAGAAAGATTTCAGTGAAAAGGAAGTGTTGAGGGATAACAGGACTAGAAGAGAAAAATACCGATCTATGCTGGAAAAGACAAGGTGCATCCTTCAAATGTTGTTTCTTGTACAAGTAATAGTGGCAATATCCTGTGACAAAGTTGCTGGAGTGCTACACTGACATCTCTGTTGTGAAAGTGCTCTTCACTCATCAGGACATGTTTTAGGTATAAGCAACTCAAAAGATTTAGGGTCTGGAAGAAGTGCCTCATGGAGAGAGATGAACGATTTCAGTTAGGTTAGGTTTTTCTAGAGAACGGTGAAAAATGTCTGTGATGCCGTACAGTACTCAGTTTGACTCTGCTGCCTTCTGGACCCCACTGTCTATCTTAGGCCTTTCTTTCCCATCCTTGCTGAATTCTCCACTCCAGATCCCTGCGCTGCGATCCTGTTATCTTTTCGATCCCCAATAACCACACAAGGCCTCAACATCACCATTCATCCATCAGCCCTTTTCTTACGGTGTTTCATAACAGAGGATTTCAAAAGGAACTATTTATATACTGATGAGCTTTCCCATACATCCCTGAGCTTCGTGATTTATGCTTATTTATGAAGTTTGCTCATCTCTGGGTACCTTTTGATGCTGCTTTGATGCTGCGATCACTCCTATCCTCATTTAGTCCTCAGGAGCCTGCGCAGAGCTGGCGTCTTTCCTTGCCACGCACAGATGCATACAATGGTGGCACAGGAAGAATAACGTTAGTGTAACAAGTTTTAATAAAGCTTTCCAAGATACCTGCTTCCTAGGGCAAGGTGAGATGGCTCTAGAATTGTATTTCGCAAAGCTTACTGATTCCTTACCCTGCTTTCTATATTCCGTCCACATTTCATGGCACACATGGGTATGTGACATCTGAGAGTAGGGAACTCCTCAAACAGCAGGGTAGTAGGTGAGCATGAGCAGAATTCCAAGCACATGCTTCAAGCACAACTGATGCCAGTGTGACTTTTGGGTCCCTCTGCTGTCCTAATGATGGATATTATTTGAATCAGGACCAAAATGAGCACATTTTTGGAAGAGTGTATTAAACTGCCTCAGAGATGAAAATGAAAGTGATGTGGGGTTTTTTAAATCTGTTTAGTCCCTCACAAATGTGACTAGGCATAACAGGTATGGTGTTAAGCTTTTTTCTGTAACAAAGGGTGACAAAATAAAAACTAAATAATTTGCGCCTAACACTTGAAAAGAAATTCTGAGCTTCAGATGCAGGTGGGTTTGTAATTCCATCCAAGCCATATCCCCACCCACCCAAATAGTAAATTAGTTGAGATAAATGCATTCAGAAGCTATTAAACTGCTTTGTTTTGAATTTAATGAGCAGCTGCAGCTGGAAGAAAGGAGGCAAATAATTGAAAATTCTGACTTCTTTAAACAGAATCAAAATATTGCATTTTGTATGTGTGTTTCTGCTTTCAAGTAGCCTAAATATTAAGAATTTAAGTAACTTAAAGTAATTTTTTTTTCCTTAACCTGATGATTGGTTTGTTTGGTTCACTGAAAAATATCAGACAACCTCCTGAAAAGATGTTTGTGTGGTTTTAACCTTAGAGATGCTATAAAATAGTTGTGCAGTTAAACTTACGTCACTGATGCAGAACCATTTGTTACTCTCCGATGCGTGTAAAGATGCACTGAAGTGTGCACACTGAGAGCCCCACAGCTCAGTGCTGGTCCAGAAGCCTCCAGAAGCTGGGTGCTGGGAGTCCAACTGCACAGCTGAGGGTCAGAGATAAGGGGGAGTTAGGGAGAAATGCTCGTCTGCACCTCTGCTCACCCTGCAGTTAACCCAGCACATTGCATGCAGAGGTTACAGGCAGCCAGCAAGATGAAAACACCGAAATGAGCAGTAGATCTTGTGAAATTAACATATAAAATCCCTTAATGGGTATGTAGGTAACAGATAATTACAGACCCACGAGCATGACTCAGTCAAGTACAGGGCACAATTCCAGAAACTACAAAAGGGAAAAAGTCACAGTGTTACCTCCAAAGAAACTTGAACCAAGCCAGGGACCAGCAGCAGCACTGAGGTATCAGACTCTTTGGGCAGTGAGCAGGGCAAATGGAGACTTACGGGCAGAGTTTCCAGCACTCGTCAATCTTTCACAAGAACCAGCTGAGCTTTATACCCCCCCTCCTGCCTTGTTTTTCCAGAGAGTTGAGCAGAACCCTTCAGCCAGGCATGGGACAAACCCTGTAGCAAGGTGCTAAAGGCTGGGAAGGAAAGCAGACAGGAGCTTTTGAGCTGACGTTCCTGCTAGAGCCCATTGACAGGCAATGCCTGGGTTGCACCAGCTTCACAGGGGTGGGAGACAGCACAGCATGACCTTATCTTACCCAGCAGAGACAGCACTGGGCTGGCTGTTCATGCACCAAAAGTGTCAAGCAGCCTCTCCAGCCCTACAACAAGGGCCTAGCAGCAAGTGTATTTGCCCAAACCGTTCCCTGACCCATGGATCTGTGCTGTTCTCCTGTTCCTAGGTGATAATAGAACACATGGGTACAACAGGACTTTCTCAAGACAACACAGATGTGCCTCAAAAGCAACAGAGCGAGGCTGGAGGGGTATGTGCAGGTCCATGCAGTCCTGCCTCTCCTCAGCCCCTGCTCATGCTGCAGAGGTGCAGTAGCTGGGCAGAGATCCCAGAGCAATGTCCTAGAGCAGCGTGCCATGGACACCCATCTCCCCATGACCATCATGTCTGCTTTCACCCTCAGGTCTAGTGTCTGAGCCCTTCTCCTATTGCTAGAGAGCGGCCACAGCCACAGAACCGCTTGGGCTGATCTCCAGGAAGGATTCTGCTCATTTTGATTCCCCATCTCAGTGCTGGGTACAGTCACTCTCCTTTACCCACAACACAGAAAATCCAGCAAAACCCTTTGGGGTCACCACTGCCCATCGAGAGCCTCTGACTGCCCCAAGCCCAGCTTTCCTGCTTGCAGGCACAGTGCTTTACCCTGAGGCTGGTCTCCTGCCCCAGGCATCCTCTCCCTGACTCCATAAATGTTCCCAGACCCCACACTCCCTCTTTTTAAAGGCAGCCCCATGGTCCTCTCTGGTTCCCCTATTTCCACCACCTTTCCAGCAGCAGTGACAGAGCCATGACACAGCAGGGAAGCTCAAGCTTCATTCTCATAACAAAGCACCATCACCAAAGACTATTCATTTGCTAAGAGCAGGGGTTAAAGCTCGTCTCTAATTACACCCTATCAGCCTCCTGTCTCAACAGCAGGGTCTGCTTTAAAGGGGAGGGGAGGTTTGACTGGCCAAAGCTGGACGCTTGAGCTGGCTACAGGTTGGCTCAGCTAACCTTCACTGCCCACAAGAGACTCAGCTTACTGAATTAAACTTTATGCAAGAAGAATGAAGGCTCCTCAATGTAAGCAACAGAAATGCTTTCACATTTTCTGTAGCATGAAGGTATGTGGAGCTGTGCCTGTGCTTTCCCCCTCCAAGTTCAGCTGATTAAACAGCTTTTCCACCCCAAAGGCTGTCTGTACACCCACAGAAATAGCTCTCCCCACCACGGTATCTGTGGCTTTATCTGCTCCTTACATTCTCCTTTACCCCTGTCTTACGTTGACTTTCATTTTGCAGAGAGGGGAAAGGAAGTTTATTAATACTTCCTCCATAATATATTTTCCCACAAGATCACCATAAAAATCAAATTAAGCAGCAGGACATGGGCTGCATGTTACAGGACAGTAGCCACTAGTCTCTTTGCTATAGAGGCTCCCTGTCTATCCCCCTCAACCTGTTCTTTCTGCGACAGCAATAGCAGCGCAGCTCCCCAGGAGCCGTCCCAGCTGTGCTGCAGTTTATCAGGGGAGCTCCGCAGTGTCTGCTGGGGGAGCTGCAGCAAACTCCTAGCTTTAAAAACCTACCAGATACAGCTATTGTTATAGTGAAGTCAACAGTAAAACTCTGGCACTACAAACAAGTCCAGGTGTCCCCAGCCGTGGCTGGCACAGTCCCAGGTAACGGGCAGGGTCACCCCAGTGCCCTGGCAGCCTGCCCCCGAGGGCTGGAAAGCTCCCCACTCTCCAGCTCTGCTAAAGCACCAATGTTTCCTGCTTCAGGTGGTTCAATACCTCCCCAGACTCCCTGGGACAGAGTCCCACATCCAGACTGGAGGAACAGGAGCCGCCCTCTCCCACTGATTCAAGAGAGCTGCTTTATTGCCTGCTGTTGGGTTTCCAAATAAACACGACTGACTCCCCTGCAGCTCCAGGACAAGCTCCCCACACACACCCACAGTCCTCTTACAAAAAGTAAGACTGCATGGCACAACTTAGCCAAACAGGGAGGAACAAGCATATACACCTGCAAAAGCCACTGTTTTAATTTTTGAGTGGCCTTTTCCCCCCCCCCCCCCCCCCCATCCAAAAAGCCAAAGAGGAGACGCAGCACTTGTTACGTCAAAGACACCTGAGCTCCCTGCCAAGGCACGGAGCTTGCCTCTCAAGGCAGAGCTGCTGCCAAGACAAGGGCTGCAGCACTAGTGCAACTGGAACAACTGGAGGCATGGAGCCAAGAATAAGGGCTGTTATCAGAGCTCGGCAGGAAGGTCACAGTTTTGTCTCAGCACCTGTGACATCTGCCAGGCTCCTGAAGCAACCAGGTGAATGTTTGCATGACATGACCCAGGGCTAATCAGACTTGCAAACAGAACAAGGACTGGGATTTAGTCCCCTGGAAATATATGTCCTCTGCAGTACAACATAATGCTGATTTTTCAAACAAGTTTGTTATTCTGCCTTTGAGTTTTCTCACCCTCCTCCTTGAATCATGATTTCACCTCATATTAGAGGAGCTTAAACTAGATAAATATATGTATATTTTTAGGAAGGTAGAAGTTTAGGTCTCACCTAATAACTACACTCCAAGAGCTGGGGCTTTACAAAAACCCCATAGCAAGGGTCACAGCCTGGTGCCAGAAGCACTCAAAGCTGAACTGCACTGGACAGACACAGGACCACCGACAAAAGCACCCGGTCTGTGGCAGCATCCAGTGTTCGTCCTTGGTACTGCACTCTGCCCCCTCCAGCGCTCTGCAACTCGTCACAAGAGAAGGAGCGTCACCATCCTACCTGGTCTTGGGGGGACAGCACCAAGGCCTGGACCATCCCAGATGGCCAACACGTGCTGGACAGGCCACCAAGACACAACAGCAAACCCCAGAGCACCCTCAGCAGCAGAAGGTCCTCTGAGACCCTGTTAGGGTAGAGGGGGCTTGTGCTAGCTCTGGGGCTGTGCCCCTGTCATAGCTGCTTGGGGTCAAGGGAAGGCGGTGGCTTTCTCCTTTGTCACAGTATTAACAGAGGGGAAGAGCTTCACAGAGGCAGAGTCCAAACCTCAGCTGGGTTCAGGGAAAAGTGATTGTGTGTGTCAGGCCTGGAGTACCACCACTGATGCTAAACCTCAATATTTGCATCCAGCAACAGCTTAACTGAAAAGCTCTCCCCAAATCCTAGAGGTACAAAGCCCAGCCCATCTCAGCTGCATTTCTCTGCCCCCAAACTTCTTCCTCCAGTGACTGCAGGAGAGGTGAGCAATGCCCTGAGGAAGAGAGCAGTCTGAGCAGTCTCAGGACACAGAAGCCCTTGATTAGAGCTACCTTTTGTCTATTGCATCAAGGGGACACACTGAGACTGCACCCTGTGCTGGAGGTCTGTGATGAGAGGTGATGGGCTCTGCAGGAGCACAGGAAACTCATTCAGAGCATCCTGGCCCAGCAGTGGTCTCAGGAGAGGAGGACAGCTGCCAGGAGGCAGAGCAGAGCTACCAGTAACAAGCAATTTCCCAGGACAGGTGCCTCCCCGCCCCGGCTGCACGGATCTCTGTCGGTGTAATTCGTTGCAGGAACAGCCAAGCTGTTGGGCTCAGCAAAAATATGCTAATTCAGACACCCATCCTGAAAAGAATGGGTCTCTGGGGGTGAATAACTTTACCACACTTTGTGCACCGCTCTGCTGTCAGCATGTCTAGCTTTAAGCAAGATTTCACCAGGTAAAATCAGCTCTGGGGCTGGGTCACACCTCTGCAGGGCATTCGGACCCCAAGAAGGGTCTTTGCTCATTTTATCAGAGCTGCCTTTCTCCCAAAGCCTGGCACAAAGG
>NW_010097880.1:19559-86504 GCF_000699245.1 Pterocles gutturalis | reverse complement strand
AGCCCGATGCCCGGGAACGAGCCCCAGCCCCGGGCGACACCCGCCCCCTCCTCCCCCCTGGGATGCTCCGGGCGGCTCTGTCCCTGCGTGGGACAGGGGGGCAGCGCGGTGACCTTCTGCAGCTCCTCCCAGCGCCTTTGTCATGGGTCATCATCAGACAAAACTGGAGCATCCTCTTGCCGGCTGTAACTGTGAATGAGGATTAAGGGTATGTATAGAAACGGAGGATGACGGGAGGATGCGTTTGCAGGGCAGGGCCTGGGCAGCTGATGGTTTTATTACAGATGACTCCATAAAAAATCATCCTCCCAAGGAAAGGCGTGACATTCTTTGGGAAGAAGGCCAGAAGTGTCACAGCAGGCCTGGCCACAATACCAACATTACTTCTCAGAAGGAGAAGTACTGTATTACACAGCACCACCACATTTTCCACATGCCCAGGAAACCCTTGCTCCACAAGCTGGGCGCTAAGTCCAACCCTGCTACAAGCACAGAAGCTGCTGCTTGTGGCCAGCCTCAAGCTGGTCAGGACATCCCTCCAGGCCCAGCAGAAGCTCAGTTTTGACCTTATCTCCCAAATGCTGATTGAGGTTTTGCCAAAGCCCTGCTCCCTCCAGAAAGCCTGGAAGCTGGCCTTATTGAAGTTCTGGTCCCTCACTACCACAGGTGTGTCAAAGCCCAAGAGGTGCCTCAAAGCACCATCTAATCACTGGAGCTTTAAAACAAGCAACTCATTATGTGACTCCTACTTTCCTACATGGATACATCTTATGCCTCCCCTGTTCTCCCTTTATGCATTGTGGTAACCCTTGTCTCTCACATGCATTTTATAAGACTTCTCCAGCTTTTTTAGAGCAGTCTTATAAGACACCAACACCAGCCACAATGACTGCAGCTACATCCACGAGAAGCTCCTGAACCCCACTGCTTATTTCAGGGGGAAAAACCCCAAACATCAAACAAACACCAAGCCACTCACAGCATAAAGCAAACCCCTCACCTCCTTTTTGCTCTGGAGTCAGTAAAAACACTCAGGTTTTTGCCCTGAGGTCCTATTTAAGCTCTTCAACTGTGATGGGGAGGGGGAAGCTGTTGGCTGATTCCTAGCATCTGGGAGCCATTTGACCCCAGAGCAGGCTCAGCTGCTCTCTAATCCTTAAAGGACCCAACACACACTGACAGCCTCCAGCTGTTCCCTGCAACTGTCACCATCTACGTCTTTTCAGCCTCCTGCAATATTCTCCCACCTAGTCCCTGAACAATCCTTTTCCTTGTCCCCATAGCTAAGCCTTCCCTCCCATATTGAGTTTTGGGCTGCCCACTAATACAAGAAAGACATTGAAAAACCGGAGAAAGTTCAGTGGAGAGCCACCAAGAGAGCTGGGGGCTGAACCAAGGTGGCTTTGTTCAACCTGGTGAGAAGAAGGCTTCAGGAGGACATAAGAGTAGCCTGCCAGTTAACAAGCAGGAGCCAGCCTCCTTGCAGTGGTTGATGCCTTGGAGATGAGGTGGTTGAAAGAAAAGAGATTGAAACTGGATACAAGGAAAAATTGTTTTACCATGATGACATTCATGGGACAGGTAGCCCAAGGAGATCATACTTTCTCTGCTCTTGGAGATTTTCAGTGCTGGACTGGATAAAGCCCTGACCAGCTTGATAGAACCTCAGAACTGACCCTGCTGTGAGCAGGAGGTTGGACCAAAGTCCCTTCCAACCCGATCCAGAATGCCTTCTCCTGTAGAAAAGAGGGTGAACCAGAATGATCACCAAGTCCAGAGCTCCCTCCCCAGCCGGGCTGTGCGAACGCTGCAGTCAGCACCACCACCCTAGGATCATCCCATGGCAGCTAGAAAAGCCTTGTCAAACGCTGTGAATGTCAAGGCAAAAAAAGTAGGACAAAGGACTCAACTGAGTTTCGACAGTGACACGTGCCTGTGCTGGGGGAGGAGGAGGAGGCGATGGAGCACACAAGCTAAATGGGCCAAGAGCCTGGACACAGTAATGTATCAGCTGCACCACCAGCAGAGAGATGCTGTGAGATGGAAATACATCCTTCCCCTCCGCCATGTGCATAGCCCAGTCAGGTGTGTGCTCAGCTGTGAGCAATGTCTTCCTTTCAATAAGAGCAACCATGCACAAATTTAATTCTTCCATTATTTTAACTGCCAAAGGGACTGAACGAGATGTGGGGAGCACAGGGACCCCATTCTGCTGCAAGGTGCACGTCTTGGCAATGGCCGAGATGCTGGGGCAGCTCCCAGCCCAGCCTCTGCCTTTTCCTCCCCAGGGAGAGAAAAAGCTGTGAAGATGCTCATGTTATCTAATAGAAGAGATCTCAAATCTCTCATGACTCACTCACCTTTCAAAGCTGTCAGAATAAATCTCCAAAACTCAACATGCCTTAAAAGGTGGAGGAAGTGAGTCAAAGGAGAAGTAGTTACACTACTCTCCAACAGCTCAGCACCCAACTTGTACTGGTACCTGGAGTTATTCTTGCCCAGATGCAAGACTCTACACTTGCCCTTGTTAAATTGCATTAAATTTTTTCCTGCCCAAAACCCTGGTTTCGGGTTTGGTACGTGTGCAGGAAGGAGCCAGGCACAGCCGGGAGGTCAGGCTGGACAGCCTGTGGCTGCACCCAGAGCACAGCGCTCTGAAACCCAGAGCGAATGGACCCAGCACCAGCAGAGCATCACTGCTGTCTCAGTTAGCCAGAGCCGTGTGCCCCCTCAGCTGGAAGGATGGACCGCAACAGAAGCTGTTCACTTGGGGTAGCGCGGCCTCTCTTGGCCTCTCCCAGGGAGGAAGTTTTGCGAAGTTTCCTTGACTGAGGGAAATAATTTTCTCAAAGGAGATGGATCCCATTCCCCACTTCCCCAGCACGGGTGGAGGAGAGGGTAGTTGGGTCTGTAGAGGTACAGAGGTGGTTTATTTGTTATTTCCACTCCAAGAGCAAAATACAGGATGGTTATCAAGTAGCGAACTCTTGCAGTTTCTGCTCTCTTGTGATCTCTCCTTGTTATCTCAGTCCCCAGATTCAAAAGGATTAGATACAGGAATATGCTGTGAGATTTCTGGAGTCACTGAGGGCCATCTCAGGAGTAAAGATGTCCCATACCCCCTCTCCCATTGAAATGTCACTTTCCATCTTAAAAAATGGCATTTTTTTGCTCCTGCGCTCTGAACATGGTGCTGGTCAGAGCCACACAATGTGACAGGATCGTCACAGGATAAGTCAGGTAGGAGAGGACATGCGGGGGTCCTCCTGCGCCAAGCAGGAGGATCGATGAAGAAGGTCCTCCCACTTTCCCAAGGTCCTTCATGACCACTTGTCCTCGTGCACGAAGTGCTTCTTTCTTCCCTTAATCTTATCCATGTTCTGGATGTCTTGCTTTTGAGTTTACTAACGTAACGTCTGGATTTCAAACCAAACAAGTGTACCTTCCCGGGCTATACAACCTGGGACACAGAGAGCATTAGTCTGCTTCCAAGAAGAGTGGCAGATTTTGCAAGAATCCAGTAAATTGGGATGGGAAAAATATCAGGATCAAAGACAGCTGGTCCAAGAGAAGCTCCAAACCAGCCAAGACAGAGTTCTGCCTTTGAGGTTCAACCGCTGGCTGGCTGCTGCCTGCACGCTACCTGTCAAGTTACCAATGACAAAGGATTTGCTGGAATTGGCATGGCAAATGTGAATTCTCAGAAGAGCAGCCTGCTTCAGGTGTGCTGAGCTCATTGCTAAAGCCTCTCTGTTTAGGCATTGCACCCCGATTGAGTTCAAAGCGTGGATTGTGGCACGATAGGCAACTGCTCAAACCCTGTCCAAACAAGGTCCAGAGGTTTCGATGCTGGCGCTTACAAAATGTGTTGACCCCTGAGGCTCCTGATAAAATCTAAAGCTTCCTTTGAAAGTAACCATTTAACATGAAGGCGCTGGTGTCCCCTTGATCTGCTGCCAATGTTTTAACAAGGGGATGCCACAAGTATTTCCCTGTGCGAAGTTTGCCCGGTGAATGGGGAGAGACTATAGAAGTCATTTTCTCATGTTTGCACAAAGTAGGTTTTTCCAGCCAGCATCAAGAAGAGAGAGGGCAGCAGTGTGAAAAGTAAAGAAATGAATAAAGTCTATGTGCATTAAAGATCGTAAATAAATATAAATACTTCTGCCTAGAAAATGAAGGTCTGTGTACAATTCAGGAGGAGTTTATCCTAGAGGTGGGGGGAGGAAGCCCACAGCTCTTCTCCTCCAGATAATTTTTTTTTTTTGTAATTATTGACACTTTATACAGTCTGGTACTCTTCTAAATATAATTTTATTAGCATGAGAAGACACTTGGCAGGAGGAAACTAATGCTGGTGAGTTCACAATTTTCAAGACAAAGCGTTCCCTTCAAAGGAAGAAGAAAGAGAATGATTTGGAAAGAAGAGCCTTGCAGCTTCTGCCTAAAACCAGCCTCCACCTGCCATCTTCTTGTTGCAGGCTTAAATGGAGCAATATTCCCCAGCCCCAGCTTGTTTGTCTCTGGTTTCCAAAGGAGATGAGGCATATACAGTCACGCTGTTCCCCAGCTCTCCTGTCACCCTCCCACAATAACCTCCGAGAGAGGAAGGAACATGTCTATGGAGGCTGGGGAAAGAAAAGGCACCCGCTGTCACCCACCCCCCGGCATGGGGAGGACTGGCCAGGAGCCCACAAGCAGTTGCGCTGCTTGGCTGCCCGGCAAGCGGGTGCCAATTTGTCAGGCAGGACAGGGAGAGAAGAGCTGTGGGTGCTGGGGACGGGAGGACACAGCCCCCAGAGCCGTGGGAATCACTGCTCCGGCACAGGGAGTGCCTTGCTCCTGGGAGGAGGGTGGTGTGACAGCACTGTGTAGCAAAGCCACGTGTTAGGCTCTAGTATGGCTGTACCAAAGCGCTTTTCTGGGTATTACAGAAAAAGGAATCCAGCCAAAGAATTGTGCTGAGTTTTATTTTATTGAGCAGAGACGGCGGAGGTGAGGGCAAGCTGCTCCCGTGTCCGCGCACGGGCGTCTGCGGCTGGTACCGGCGGGGGCTCGGCTGTTGCTGCTCGGTGACAGCGAGGACTCAACATTTCCCCAGGTGCTTCAACCTGATTTTCCCTCCACTTCTCCTGTAAAAGGAGCAAGGCAGACTTAGACAAAGCCGTGTATGACAGACACAGCAGTGTGGGACAAGGAGCTCATCTGTCCAAACAGGACCATTTGCCTGACCCATGCTAGTGTACCCTGGTGCCTCACAGAGTACATTGAGCCATTTCATCCTCTCCTTTCTCTTCTGTAATTTCCCCTAGGGTAAGGGAGCCTTGGGTGTGCACCAAACGTTAAGGACTGCCAAGGAGAAACCAATATTTTGCAAGTACATTCAGTCCAGGGCTGCTGGCTCCTATTGCATCTCCTTGTTCTCCCTCCGAGATTTTGTGTCGTGTTCCACAAAGTCCTTTCAGACTTTTCAGGAATAATTTGGCACGGCTCAGCTCTCGCATTCCTCTAGACACTTCGCAGTACTCAGAAGTGTGGGCAGTGAGAGTTGCAGCCTGTGGCATATAGTGGGAAATGTGCATCGATTCAGTGCGTGCAGAAGGTACAGGATGGATGCAATTGCCTCCCAAGCCCCGTGCTGCCTCTCAGCATGGCAACTACCAGTGTGCAAAGCCTAGCAATAAATTAAAACTAAATTGCATTCACACAGCTCCATTCCAAGGAGGAAATATTCCACTTGGCATGATTCAGGGGCTGGTCCATACAAGAGGAGCAGCCTGGATGCAGGGCCCCCACTCCGTGAAGAACATCATTATGTACATGGACATTGAGCCAACTCTGTTATTTCGACCCCCTCTGCCTTCACTTACAGCACTGCCTTGCAGAAGGCGCACTTGTTTCCGTACGTGATGCCATCGGTGCCGCAGTGAGGGTTGGACTCTCTTGTGCAGTGCACGTTTCTGTTTACAAACTCTCTACAAGCCTGCAAAAGGAATAATTAAAAAAACCCAACAAACCAAACCTTTCAGGACACCCACACTCCTTTTTTCACTTTCCAAATTGGGTATAAGGTCACTAATACAAGGCTTTTTCTGACAAGGGGACTAAAGCGTCAGTGGTGACACTGCCTACTTACTGAAAGAAGCAGCCCTGTGTGAAATGAGCAGCAGCAGTGTTTCAGGGGGATTTTTGCCCCATTTTTGTGGAGGGAAACTGTAGCCACCTGGGAGAAGTCTTGATCTCCCGAAGACACGAGTGGATTAGCCTAGGCATGTAGGAGAAGAGTCAGCACTGATGCTCTTTCAGGCATTTGGCACCAAGTTAGCTCTCTCCTGCATGGCTTCATACGTCTTGCGAAACTGTGTGCTCAGCTCGGTGCTTGCTGAGCTTTCTGCCTTCCCAGGGGCAGGAGGGGAAAACCATAGTCTACAGGGAATTAAAAATGGTGTCCAGGTAATGTACATGTATTTTGTCTCTGGTCAGGTCCCAATGATGGGGGAATAAAACACTCTCAAGAGTCCATTTGTTTCATGAGAAGATTGGACAGTGGAGCAAAACGGGTAAAATGGTGCTGCATACAAACACAACGCTGTGTAAGCACCCTGGTCCTAACCATGGGAAGCATTTGCTAAACCAGACGTCCATTTGCCTGGTCTACTTGCTAACGTGCCACACATTAGATCCCCTGTACAACAGAGAACTCCCCAAAGCGTTGGGACATCTTGGAAGGACCCACCTGCATCCAGCAGACATTAAAAACTGTTTACCATGCACCAGGATCTTGGTTACAAAACCATTCCTCTAGAAAATGCAGATTCAGTAAGCAGAAACAGCTGCACTAACCTCTTCAATGTCTTGACCTGCTACATCTGGAATAAAAAAAAAACAACAAAAAACCAAGGAGAATTCACACATCAGCATTGTTTTCTGATAAAGGCTGAACTAAAGTCACAAACCCTTTATGCAAACCACAGCGAAACATACACCAGGTTTTTCCTGCTCCGTCATCCTGTGCGGCAGAGGAGGGGGCAGGAAATACATTATCTGAATTGCTTTTCAGTATTTTGCTTTTTTGAAAAATGTTACTAAAATACCATGTAATCAGTCATTCAGCTGCTAACTGCACCTCAGACACATAACCCAATCTCCTGGAAGGCAGCCACTCCCGGGGAAGCGAGTTGCCATATCGGATCCGGAGCCACGCTCAACAGAGATTTTAAAGCTATATTGACTTTTAAGGCTTTCCGACTCCTACGCCTCTGAGCAACGAAAATGGCTGGTACTGCTAACAGGAGTGTACCGCAGAGAAAGGGACCCTGTAGTCAGTTTTACAGCCATCCCCAGCACGACACAACCCAGAGACTCTCCCAGAACAACCTCATCCCGGGTGAGATACAAAGAGACATCATGGGGTGATACAGAACAGCCAGTGCCAGTCAGTAAGAGCGCAAAAATACCCACTGTAACCACAGGCTCTGGGCTTGGAGATAATCAGTCCATCCTCCTTTTATTTCTCCACTGCAAAGGCTGCAGGCAGGCACGCAGGTTGAGTCATCGCTGCGGGACAGGGCGACCCTGCAAGGTCTCTAAGGGGGAGCCTGACGTGGATTGAATGCAGATTTGCAGAATCTGGGTCACATCACTGCGGGACACATACTCAGCATCTCTCCTGGCAGCAGGGCAGCAGAGGTTTGGATGCGAGGCCGGACCTGCCGGGTCGGGGGGTCCCTGCCAGCCGGGGTGCTGCTCGGGTGGCTCTGGGCAGGAGGGAACCTGGGGCAGGAGGTGGGAGGACCTTGTCCTACATGTGGGCCCCCACACATTTGAAATGCCACCCAGCCCTCAGTCAGCTAGACCCTCATCCATCAACCCACCCTATTTCTTCTGTCAGTTGTATCACCCTTCGGTGTTTTATCCCTGACACTGGTGTATGTCATGTCCTCAGGTCAGGCTCTGCTGCCTTAACTGTAAAGTCACTGCTACGGCTATCTGCATATTATTTACAAAACAGCTCATTAGATAGTTATTATAAATATTACATGCAGCTACACAAGACTTTGTGATGATATCTCTTGACATTTGTTTATTTTCTAGGAGATCACAGAGTTTGCTGCTATTCTGCCTGGCCTTGGAAGGAAGCTTCGGCACTCTGATGGAACCCAGTCCCAATTAAGACTCAATTAGAGACAGATGAATATTTCATAATGAATAATGTGTACAAACTAATTCACCTCTTTTCTCCATCCACAGCTTGCAATGTTCTCAAGTGAATTCTTTATTCAAATTATTCACAGAAAACCAAGCATAAATAATTCTTGTTCTGCACATTCTTCAGGAACTGTCACCACAAACCTTCCAGAGCTGGGTCGGCTGGACACAAGCAGTTGATAACACTGATGTGACCTACATGCTCAAAAATCATCACTCAGCTTCCCCGGATCATCAGAGAGATGTGAAAATCTCCAGATAAATAAATGCTGGATCCTTTTAATTTGCCCTCTTTGTTCTGCCTCCTTGAGGACATTGGAATTTAATTTTCAAGCTTTTCTCTGCAACATAAACGAAAGCTGAAACTTTCATCTAATTATGTTTCTCCAAGGAAAACACCAAATACCGAGATGCTTGGGATCAAAACAAGAGCTGATGACCCTGAGGTGAGTGAGTTTCTTCTCTAACTGGTTCAGCAAAACTCCGCAACGACCATTTGTACCAAAAAAATCCATAATTACACTCTGCTTTGGTACATTTGCTGAAAGAGCTGCTTAGAATTTGCTCGCTCTGTCTCCCAGTGACACCCCCGCTGCGTTATTCACTGCGGAGGCACACGAGGAGTGGAAATATGTCAGACGAGTGAGCAAGTCCCGCAGAGATCTTCTACTTGCTCAGCTTTATCTTCAAGCCTGTCATCTGCTGATCAAGGCTCGCCAAAGTTTGCTGTTGTCAGGATAGTTTAGGGTTTTTCTTTTTTTTTGCTAGGCTGGGGGGAAGATCACTTACCCGAGAAGAAGGAGAGCAGCAGCAGGCTGAGGAGCAGTACGGCGCCTGTTGCCTTCATGCTGCAGGTAGGAGCTCTTTAGTCCAAGCCAAGCGATCTGTGCGGGAGGTGTTGTCTCAGCATCAGAGCCCACAATGCGCGCACGGACCTGCCTTTCTGTGTATTTATGCCCCATCCGTACCTGTCCTCATTCCCCACCTTAATTGTGAGAACTTCTCCACTTCGTTTCTAAAGCCATTATTGGCCCCGGCTGTGTTTATGGTGTTTTAGGAATGCTGCCCTGTCCACATCAAACCTAGAAAGGGATAATTACATGAGTGATAGACTCGGGCTTGTAATATCTTTTTTTTTTTTTCTTTTTTTTTTTTTTTTTCTAAATAGTCACAGGATTCTCACAAGGGTGAATTTTCAAAGCGGTGATTCATCGGGGAAGCTGGTAATTTTCATTCTCTGGGCCCTCGCTGAATGCCAGCTCTAAGGCTTTGAGTGCGGCGTGATGACACTCACTAGACGTTACGAAATAAATCAAGCATGAGAATGTGTTGTCTGTGAAACCAATTATATGTTGTTCTCTGGCTATTTTTGAGGATGGTTCTAAATTTGTGGGGTTGGGGTGGAGGAGCGCTCGGATGTGACATGCTCTCAGAGCTGTGTGCACAGTCCCAGATAGGACTGCTGACTCTCCTCCCTGAACTATTTAAACTCTAGCTGTCAATGTTTCCCAGTTTTTCGCATCCACAAACATATGTTAGGGCTCCGCTCCCACAGCAATGAAGGGAAATTGATGGGGAATTGAGAGACTTGAGCTCTATTTCCAGCTGAGTCTGTGCAAGGATTTCTGTTCAGCTGCTCCCTTTGCAAAATATCTGTTCGGATAAGAAAAAGATTAAAATTTTAGTCTCCTAAGGAGACAAGGCTTAGGAGACCGATGTGTAATAGAACATATACAACATAATATATATCTGCTTATTAGTTTCCCCAGTAAATTTTGAATCTGCAACTAGTTCCAACCAAATTTGACATAGGAGTGAAAATTTAAAAAAAAAACAGAATATTTTTATGTTTTTCTTAGCAACAGAGGAAAGATGCTACTAATGTCCTCAGACAACAAGGGAGGGAGTTTCTGCAGGAGAGCAATGTTGTGAATGCCCTGTATCTGGAGAAGCGTTAGAGTTTGCAGTTGGCTAGACATCTTAAAATCCACACAGCAGAGAAACCTGTGACTGACAGGTGCATTCTCAGATGTCTATTAAGGGTGAGCTCACAACGCAGCCTCTCGTATAATTTAGCTATCAAGTCAGTCAGCCGCAGCGCCGTTCAAAATCGCACTTAGTTCTACCACTCGCAGCGCTACGTGTTTGCCTTTTCTTGTTTCATACGTCACTGCTCACGACCACAGCCTTAATGCCTCCATCCTTTATCTACCCGAACGTTTCGGTTGCTGCAGCGCAACTGGCTGGCTAAAACCTCAGCAAATGTACCGCAGGCACCAATCCCTTGTGGGCTGAGGAGAGGAAGAGACTAAATTACCAAGCAGGTGATTATCGTTATTACCCCTTTCCACCTCTTTACAGCATCTGAAACAGGCCACTTGCTGAGGGAATCCTTCTGTCTCTCTGACTTCTCTCAAAATCAGGGACAGGAGAAGGGTGCCTGGACCTGGCTTTGCAGTCTAAGGGGGGTAGCTGGGCAGTGTCAGCATGAGTATTTACCTGTGCTGGGCCAGTCTTTAGTTTATGTGATACAAACCTTTCCATCTTCTGAAGAGTTCTTCCTTAGAGGCTCACGAGGCATCTAGGATACAGCCATGTACCCGGTACTTGCCGTATTCCCTCCCTTTCCCTGTAGATGAGCAGCTCTTATTTGGGCTTTTCCCAAGCCTTCTGAGCTCCTAAGAAAGTATCTGGCTTCCTCAGACAGAAACTGCGAAGTACCACTGCAGAGGAGGCTCACCATAGGATCTCGCTGTGGAAGGGAATTTCCTGCTATGGCCAAAACTCCACTAGTATGTGGCCACTCTGTAAACCTCTTGGCCAACAATAAATTATAGCAGAGCTCTGTCCTGTGCTGACAAGTCTCCTTCACATCCACTAGTTACTTAGACTGTGCCTTAATTATTTTCCACACACACAAGCAGATATGCAGTGAGGACTCCCATGACTCTCCAGTTTGTCTTTTCTTAAGAACAGGCACAAAGGTATGATGTGATTTTTATTGCCTGTCCTAACAGAAAAAAACCTGAAAACAAGAAGTTCCATCCCTCTTCCTAGGACAGAGCATTGCTCCGTGCTAGTACTAGGGGAAGCAGAAGCCTCTCATTTTCTGGCGGGAAGCACCTATAAAATTCCTGGTCAAGAAATGATCTATTTCAGGAAACAAGACCCAAAGAAAAGGCTTGGAAGTCACAGATTTTGTCCTAAATATCAGCCTTATCAGCAGATATTCTTGCTACATAACAAGAGAATGGGAGGTGGAGAAGGGAAGAGGAAGGGAGCGTGTGAGCCATGGCACTCGGGACTTTTTGCCTGTGCTGTTTGCATATTAGCTCCTTGACTCACCGAAAAAGATGGCACATCGTCATGGACATCATATATATCATTGCTCCTCCAACACACTGTTTAGGCTCCCACAGATGTTACGTCCATACCTTTTTTCCCAAGACAGAAAGCATCTTGGAGCTACCAGTACATCTTTTGGCCCTTCTTTCTCGGGGTTAGAAAATCCAAGACCTTTTCCTGAAGGGTCCCCTGTCCTACCTCTGCCTCAAATACCCCAAGTACAACTTTTCAGATATCTTCTCCAAGAAGCTGAAAGCCTGAGCCCAGTCTAATTTCTCCTTGGGTTCTCATTAGGCTCATTACAGCCTTGCCTAGCTTGCTGCAATTTTCTGCTGATCAACGCAGTCTCGATGGACACACCCTTCAAGGAAGCAGCAGTTCCTAATTTTCTTCCCTATGAGATAGCCTCCTCCCTTTGCCATAAGCCTCCTTTTTATAACTCATGGCCAGACCTGCCCCTTGCCCAGGTGTGACCAGGTAGAGCTTACCACCACCACCTTTCTCTTTCATGCTTCCCCAGAGACCTCCCCCTATGCCAGGGCCCCTAAAAGGACCAGTTCCTCCAAGACTCAGTGCTTTGACAAAGACAAATCCATTTATATTCTATAAGACAGAGAAACTAGGAAAGTGGCAATATTTTATAGCAGCTTGGTTTCTCTTCTGATGGTTTGGTATGGAGCGACAGACTCTTCTGAGGGCTTGGGGAGGTGTGTGATGGGCGTCACACTTTGTTCTTCATTGTGGTTTATTTCACAACTTCCCTGCCTGACAGATAAGTAACTAAAAGCCTGAAGACCATTACCCCTGCCCTGAAAAAACAAAACAAAACACAAAACCAAACCAAAAACCTGTCCCTGGCAAAGAGAGTGGCTGTGTTTAATTTATTGATCAATCAAAGAGAGACAGCAGAGACTCATGTGCAACAGTTGAGGGAGCAAGGAAGAGTGCAGGGTTTGAAAGGGAAAGATCAGGACGAAGGGTATGGCTCCAGCTCTCAGCATTCACCACCGTATCTGAGGAACAGAGATCCTCCGCTCCGCCTGAAGAGAAAGAGGGAGACCAAAATTACGGACATGGATTTCAGTTTTACAGTCTAACTTCACCCAAATAAGGCAATGGTTTCATGCTCTCCGAGTTATAAAGTACTTCACTTAATGTTTCACCTCTTTCATGACTTCCCAGGTTACACACTTTCTCACGTGAAAGAGATTTGGGACAAACCCCATAATTTTGGACACCTCCTACAGCCACAGTTTAAATCACTCTGACAGGGAGGATCAGCAATGCTATGAGCCTGCAAATGGGGATCTGGATTTAGTTGCAAGGGAAGGAGAACACTCACTCGGGCTTGAGATCTTCCGTGCCTGGGGGGTGACAGAGTGAGCATCGAGAGAGGAACACGGAGCTGGGGTGGATTTACTGAGGGGCTAACGGGAGCTCCAGGGCTTCCACACCAGCTGCCACCACTGTGTGTGTGCTCCAGCTCCTCTGGTTTCATGGCTATGTGGTCAGCTCTGTACTTACAAAACCGCCCTGCAGAACCGGCACTTGTTTCTGTAAGTCCTGCCGTCGGAGCCACAAATGGGGTTGAAGTCACCGTCACACGTGGGATCGCCACCCTGTTGGCTGCAGTCGAGTTGCTAATAATGGAGCAACAACAGGTTGTAAAGCTTTTGTTCCCCATATTTTTCTACATGAGTGCTTTATGTTTATTAATGTTTATGATGTGGCAAACAACAAAAGCACTTTTCAGGTGCAGGGCTCTGTTGTTCTAGCAACTCCGCAAACTCAAAGGCAGAGAAAGGCTTGCCTGGAGCAGCCTGAAGTGGGGTGAAGGCAGGGGGAAAAAAAATTAATAAATACTGTTACAAACAGTGAAAGGACTGTGTTGGTATTTCCAGGCTGGCCCTCGCATGGGCTGCCCTGTGCTGGGTCAGCAGGCTAGCAGAGGCAAGCGTGCAGAAAGCGGATGGTCACAAGCCACACGGCAGAAAGTGCTCCCACCCGAGGAATCACTGCTACCAGTAGTGCTGGTAGCATACAACCCTGCTGCTCTCCCACTGAAGGGATGAGGCATCTCTTGCTCAGCCCCTTGCCCTGTAACTGAAGGTCTGAGCACCTGCTGACTGCTGTGTTCACAGGTCAGAGGGGTTCTGCATAGCCGAGTTGTGGATTTGGCTCAATAGGCTTTGACCCTGGCACACTTTAACTGTGTTCCTCAAATCCTATTTCCAGCCTGAATGCACCAGGACAGCGCAGGCATTTGTGTTACTTAGCTATGATTCAGTGAATTTGTGTTGTAAAATGCACTGTACCAGCAGTTACGAGCGCAGATCTCCGTGCTTTACCTGTGAGCATTCTCCATCATTGCGCAGGCTTATGTCCAGCCCGTTCCTTTGGGAAGAAAGCAAGTTGACAATGAATGAGCACAGCACAGACACTTCACGAGTCAAACTACCTTGTTATGCTCTAAATACCAACACGAGCTCCTATTGATCCAGAAACCCCTGCAGTGACCCTTCACTTACGCCACAGCGCTGCAGAAGTTGCACTTGTTCCTGTAGGTGATCCCGTCGGTGCCACAGACAGGCTGGTACTCCGCGGAGCAGGGTGGCAGGAGACCAAGGCCTGGCCTATAGTAGTCAGCACAGTCGTCCTGAAACAGTCAAGAGAACAACATTTTAATCTCTGCTCCCCTTTGCATCAGTCCTGTGTAACGGAGCACAGTGCAGGGGACATCTCCCCCTCTCCCCGGAGGTGCAAGGGGAGAGGAGCTTCCAGCCCCAGCGTGGGGCAGTCAGAGGAGCATAAAATCCTGCGTGTGGGTACAGCGTGATCCTGGAGTATCTGTTTTTTCCTGTCCTGAAATGGGCCTCACCCCTATCACCTTGGGGATGTTCACCATGAATGGCACAATGAAGGATCTTTGCCTAAAATGCCTGATGCAGCAGCGTTTGCTGTGACATGTCAATGCCGCATGAAAACAGAGTTTACGCTCACCTCAATGTTTCTGCAATTACTCTGAGTGTACTGAAATGGAAGTCGTTGCATTATGTTAAACTACATAGCCAGAGTGCCTTTTTACTTTCTCTCTCAAAACTAAAAATAGAGATACTTCTCCACAGGAGCTTCATATATTGATAAACAAACTTTATGATAAATGTTCTGATAGAATAATTTTTTCTATTACAAAATTACGATTTAGTCAAAATTCAAACTTCCTCTGGGAATTTCTTAGCTTCAACATGCCTCTAAGTCTAAAGAGAAGTGTTTTGATAATGTTGAGGCATTATTGAAATTTAAAGTTTCCATTTTTTAAGTCTGGTGTTATATACAAGATAACATTTTAAAACTTATTGATTTTAACTGTTCAAACAAAATTTTAAAGAAATTCTTGCAAATCTGAAATTCTTAATTTTCATTCCACTTCTGACAGTTTGAAATTGTGTGGTTCTAATACCAAGTTAACCCTAGCTGAAGTTTCTGTCTAGCTCTCTGCCATCATTTCACCCACCACTGCTCAGCGCAGCAGCAGAAGGAACCGGTCTCAGACCTTACCGTAATACATCTTCCGTTGTACCTCTTGTCGAGGGCTTGGTTATTGCTAGAGGGAAAAAGAGAGAAGGAAAGGAAGGATTAATCTGTTGGTACCGTGTTGTCATCTCGCTCATTAAGCCTCTCCACTCATAAAGCCCCAGTAATTAATCACATTCAGGAGCTTCAGCACAGAAGACCGTGGGCATTAGGGAAGACAGAAACTTCTGAAAAATCTAGTCCACCCCACGATTAGTCACAACCCCAAAGGCTTTTGCCTGCTACTTGAACTGGCGGTGTAGGTAGGCAGGAGAGCTGATACTCACAGCATCGCTCCGCAGAGGGTGCACTCGTTGGGGTAGGTCGTGCCGTCAGTCCCGCAGACGGGGTCGTAGTCGGGGGGACACTCAAGCGGCATTTCTCCGTAAGGCTGGTACATGCCGCAGGAGGCCTGAGAAAGAGAACTCGTAATGTCTCCAGGTGGAGAGAAGGGTGTGCTTGTGTTAATCACATTTTCCCTGCATTGGGAGACTACTGTTGGTCGTTATTTTTTTCTGTCATTCCTCCATGGTGAAGAAGAGAGGGAACAAAATATGCTGTGTTTCTTACAGCAAGCAAAAGCATCTTTTCGCTGTTAAAACTTTCAATACTTTTGGCAAGCATTGCAGGCAAAAATGATCATTCCTTGGGGAATCAAGACAGGGAAGATATTTAGGCATTTATTCAATAGTTGCATAGATTTTCTGCTGGCACTCTGTGCAGTGCTGACTCTCATTCTATATTATTAATTGCTGTCTTTTTTATCATCAACATGGTAAGCTCTCTTTCTCTTATGAAGGTTTTTCCTTATTTTTGGAGAAAAGCCGTGCTATAATACTTAGGGGCACTTTTCCCTCTTCCTTTGTCGCTCACTCTCCTTTTTTTTATTCCCTTAAGCCTTCCCTGGGATACAGTGCGAGTATGAATTCTTCATCTAGACTTAGAAATCAAGACAAAATGACAAAGATCTACTACTCACCGGTTGTTGAGCAATAACAATATCTACAATAAAAACAGAGATCATAAAATATAAAAATGTACAATATCCTTGACCAAAATTCCTCTGGAATCATCAATTTCCCAATAGAGTAAACAAATACACTTTCTCACTACTGAGAAGTGATTGTTTTCCCAAATGCTCCATCTACTCCAAGTAAACAAGAGGTTATATGCTAAGATTTTTAAAAATCAATTATTTGTGAAACCAGAAATTTTGACTCACTGAAGCAGAAACAGGATGTAAACTTTTTCCTTTTGCAGCACTATTATCCCCACTAAGTCTCATCAGTTTAAATCAGACAAATGCATCCTACAGATCCATAGTATTTATCTGCACAAGGATAAAGTTCATTAAAAGACAACTTGCCTAGTACTAAATCATCACTTCTCCAAAAGGCTGAACTCTTCTTTATCATGTATATGTAAAGGCAAAAGTTCAGGAGGACTAGAGATACCAGCATAGACTGTAACAAAAACAACTTACCACAAAGGCAGTTGAGAAGCGCAAGCCCAAGAAGGGCAATGCTTCTTGTTGTCTTCATAGCGGAGATGTTTATGTTGTCTGTTACTTGCAAATCTGTCACTGTTGAGTTCAGTAGGTGGTTCTCAGCCTTCTCTCTCTGCACTATATATATATATATGCATCTCCTGACCTTATGAAGTCATCCCATAAAGTAATTATTTGCTCGGCAAACTAAGAAAATGGTATTGATTATTGAGTTGAGCCATAAAGAAAACTTGTTTGTTAGAGAGATGCCCAGAAGAATTAAACAAAATTGTGAGCTACACCCAGCTTGTTAACAAAGGCGCCCTGCTGTACAATGAGTGATTTGTGCTTTCCAAAGAAGAGCACTGTCTCAGTAGTAGATGTTGTGAAATTACGTATGGAAGTTGGTAAAGCAAAGAAAAACCACCATTTGTTGAAACTGTTGAACTTGTTCACACCATATTACATACACTGGACCATGTTTGGGCTCCAGGAGAGTTGTGTAATACACCAGGGTGGGAGGAAAGCAGCATGGGACACTCTGAGCTTTTACAGACCTAAAATCTAGGGTTTGACAGGAATCAGTGTACATCAAAGATGCTGAAGGCTCGATGAATCTCTCCACACTCTCTCCTGCGTTTTCCTGGTACACTGGATTTCTCACCAACAGGAAAGCAAAAAATCATCACATCAGGAAAGCATTACCTAAAACTTCAGAAATTTATGGAGACATTTCTATGTAGGAGCAAGAATTATTCATCTGTTGGCAATGGGCATGAGTCTGATTAAGAAATTATGAGAATAAGTAGCCTTAAATCTGAACTGGGATAATGTGTCTTCTTAATGGCAAATGAGTGGTATTCTATGCAGGCAAGATGACCTTCTTAACACTAAAGACATTGAAAAAAAATTTGCAGCAGCTGCAAAGAGAAGGTGAGACCTTAGGCTCTCCCCTTTCCCCTGTATTATATGGCATTAGATTTGGAGTGTCAGCTGAAAATCATGTTTTAAGGAAGATAAGCGAAGAATAATGTGCCAGGCTCTGTTAAGTGGTTCAACTCTATCGCAAGTGTATGGAAAAACAAATAAGGAATATTGCATAAAATAATACCTTTTTGATTTAAGGTAGTCACGGAAGGAATTGAGGGATGGAAACTGTGCTTTAGAAGAAGCTTGATACATACAGGTGGCTTAAAGGCAGCCTGAGTCTTAAAAAGAAAATTAGAATTGTTTTTCTTATTATCCTGGGAGATGTTCAAGTCTTGGCATGGGCAGATAAATCATTAAAATGTAGCTGAAAGTGTAAGGGAACTGTAGTCACAGAATAGAGCTTGCAGGATTTGGCCTGTTCATATCAATGAAATCGTTTTCCTGAAAAATAAATGAGTAATGCTATTTGGATCCCATTCACAAATATCAGGAGTTGAAGGGTTCCTTTGAAAGCTGTTTCTGTTGTGCTCTTAGCATCCTGAGTGACTTGACTTTCAGATTCCTTGAACTGATTGTGAGCATATTTGGAATGGGAGCAATAATCACAGAAGCATTAATGTTAATTATTCTCCAGGGGCAAGAATGCCTAAGCCCGAAAATAAGGTTTCCTCAGAACCCACACCAGCCACCACTGGAGAGGGCACTTGCTGGATCCGGGGTGGTTAGCGAGGCTTACAGGAATGTGGTCTGCCTCCTCTCCAGCCCTGCGACCCGAGCTTCTCCATCCCCACCTCCAGACCCGAGATCCCCAGTTACCAGAAGCTGTGTTGCTTCTCCAGTTGCCTCTCCCACCAGGCTGAAATCATGCTGGTCACTCAGGAGCTACTGTGAATGGCAGGGTATCTTCTAGGGAGCGGCATCACGCTCGTGTTTGGCCAACACCTGCCCTTTGATTAATCAGATCTGCTGTATCCTCCTGCACCCGGCTTCTGGGGGTCTGGGTACTCCCCAAGGACCGCTCCAAAAGCGGCTCTTTTCCTTCAGGAACCCCTGCTGCTTTGCAGGGCAACAGGGAGAAAAAGAGAAGCAAGAGAAGAGTCTTGCTAGAGGGTCTGTGGGAAAGGATGGGAGATGATGGGTAGCAGTGAAGGGCAGGGCAGGGAGAGCCGCTGGGCTAGGTGTGACGGGCGATTGCACAAGGTGCTCCATTAGTAAGAAACAGAGGGAATGGGACAGAAGTAATTGCAAGGCAGCAGGCGGGTTGAAAACAGGCATTAGGAGGAGTCAAAAACAACTGTCTCCCTGCATTTGGAAGTGTGAGCTTTGGGAAATGTCCTACACATGTTGCAAATTGGAAGGGCAAAATGAACTCACCTGCCCAAACCCCTCCGTGATACTCATGATGGTGGGCTCAGTAAAGTGTCTTTGTTCATAGGTTTATTTTAACCTTTCTACAGATATGAGAACTACAGAAAAGTTAAAACTCTTCCTGCTATTTCAAATTCTTGGAGGGCAAAAATTCAAGGTTATGGCCACATGAATGGGACAAATATTGGTAGTCATATGATGGGCACTCTTGTATTGAGGTAAATTTCCAGTAACTCTGGAAATTCTACCCCGTTTCCAATCCAACATTATTTTTTCTCATAGCAGCAATGTTTTCCTGGGAATTTTTTCCTCTGGTCTTAAGACTCCTTATCTCAAGCAAGTCTCTAATCTACCATGACCTGAAAAATTCTTTGTGTATGTTCCCTGATTTAGTTTAAAATGTGTCACAGGCTTCATCTGGCTACAAAGAGAAATCATACTTTTTAATTTTGGGGGGGGGGGGGGGGAAATAAAAGTGGATGTGTGCATGCAAGACCACGTGCTGTTATTCCAGCAGTGATACCATTGTCCTTGCTCTGGTATCCTGCTGTCACACAGCACACTGTAATCAAGAATAAAGTGGCACCGTGCTCCAGTGTGTGCTACTGTAGAGACAAATGCAAAATGCGTTTCTTTGCCATTGACAAGCGACGTGGCCCGCTGCAAGAGCTCCCAAAGCAGGTTGCTGTTCCCAGACCTCTGCACACGGGGGCAGAACTGGATCTTCTATGAGAACACGAATTCAATTTACAGCAAGCAAAGCCCCTGCTCTAAGCTGCACTCATCTAATATTTCTCCTTGTAGTTCAGCTATCTGATTGCTGCCTGCATTATCTCCAGTCTTTTAAGAATAGATTATATCACAGGCAAGGGTGTCTGGAATAATTTGACTGTCTGGGAGCTGCATAGTAACAGCAAAAGGCTGAGGATCTGGCCCCACGCATCCCCATCCCCCCGAGAATCTCAGCTCTGCCTCACTGCAACAGTTCTGACACAGCCAGCCCCCAAAAACGGCGTTTCCAAGTAATTTTCTTTTAAAACATCATTTTATTTTTCTCCGCATCAATAAAGAAAGTAGTTACAAACCATTTATCCTGAATGAAGCCTCAGAGAGAAACTGCATTAGCAGAAAGGTCTAGACTGGCCTGAGGTATGTTCTGGCCAGCAACAAGTAGAGCAATACACTAAAACAGGAGCGTCGGGATAAAATAGAGCAGAACAAAATAACTACCTGCAATGTGTTAATCAGGTTGTGGGGTAATTGAATGGCATTTCCTAAATTCACAAACATCAGATAATGACATAAAGTGCCAAGGTGCTGCTTAAAGAGTTGTACCATAAAATACCTCAGCAGGCAGACAATGTTTCTTGCCTTGAATTTCCTGGAGGGAGAGTTAGATTAGTAACGGTGAGAGGATTTTGTGTTGTTGTGGCAGGATTTTATTGAGCAGCAACAAAAAAAAAAAAGTATTTCCAATGAGGTGTCCATAAAAGAGGACTGTCTTCCTCTCCATCCCAAGGAGCTGCTCCCTGGGACAGGGGGCTGGCGGTGCTGCTGTGGTCCTGCTCCACCCTCAGCTACTCCTGAGTAATACCGCATCACTCTGCATCGGGGGAGGATTTGTCACTGTTCTTTTCTACTCACAGTTTCCCGTTAACCGCCTGGTGGATTTTCATGTTTAGCGGACATGGTCCCAGAAGATGCCCTTGAGGACCACAGGGATCTTGAGTGCGACTGGGAGCTCCTCGTGTTTCCAAGATATCATGGCTCCTGGGGTCCATCCTCATCCTCTCTGCTGCTCCCCAGGAAGGAAAAGTGCTGGAGCCGATGGTCTCTTACCCCCGACTCTCTCGCTTGGTGGAGGGGGACAAGAAGGAGCATGAAGCCCCTGAGCCACCCAGCACTACCTCCCAGAGCCTCCATTTGTCTTGGTCCTAAGAAATTGCGTGTGATGCTGAAACGCCTTCCCGCACACAGACGTCCCTCCCACAGGAGAGACGCTCCAGCCCTGGGAAGGGACTTTGCACTAGAGGGTTGCAGAGAGTCGTGTCTTTTGGAAATAAATGTCTCCCTTCAGAGGGCTGCGCTCTCAGTCTCTGGAAAGTGACATATTGTCATTTAAGATCATTAACTATTTGACTGTGAGACTGCCGCCTGTACAGAACGCCGCACTGCCAGCGCTTCCCTCTTAATGAATAATAAATTAACGCTATGACTGAGCCCTTCCTTTCATCAGCTGAGATTTCCAGAGGCCGGAGAATCTCAAAGGATCCTCTACAAGAGACAGTCGACGTAATTACCTACAAGCAGCAGCTAAGTGGTGGGTGAGGTGCAGAAACGGGCTGTGGTAGCGATTGCTAGCAGTCCTTCGAACATCAGTCTGTTAGGACTGGTTGCCCACTGGTTCTCCGCAATACCCCGCACTGACGAACATCACAGACATGAACGTGGGCAGCCAGGTTTCTGCCTGCCCGGGGAAAACACCCTGGCCTGTTGCTTTGGGAGGGAGAGCAGATTGCAAAAGGATTTCTCGCACCTGAAGGTGTGTTTGCAACCCTGCTTGCAAGGGGAAGAGATGTAGCTGGGAAATACCCTTCTTCACCGCTTCTCTTGCGGTCATAAGAAATTGGGGCTGACCCTGGGAAGTGAAACAGGGGTGAACAGCTCTTGCTGCCAGCAAGACCCTCTGTGTCTCCACAGCTTTTGCAGAGCAGCCACAAAACACTCCCATCTGTAACGATCTTGGGAGGGGGCCTGTCAGTATTTATGTGTGTGTGTTCAGGTTTCCTCGAGGCCTCTTCATGCTGGCATACCCACCACACACTAATGCAGGGGTGAGGCAGCAGGTATTTGACAGCTGCAGTTAGGGAGGCAGATGGTTCCTCTCACCCAGAGTGTCTGTCCAGGATGCTCTTAGTGGAATAAATCTATTGGAGCATTGCACCAGGACGCATCTCCAACATTTATTTTCTTTTGGAAATCTGGATGAAGGCAGATGCCCTCCAGATCTATTCATTGCCTTTGCGGTTGGGCTTGCTTTCTTTGTAGATCAGAACAATGTATTCCCTCTCCTTGTAATTTGCCCATTAGTACCCACACCCCAGGATTGTTGCAGTGATGTAATCGTGCAACATCCTGGGTAAAAACAGAATGACACATACTATCAAAGCAAGACGTGAATGCTAAGGGGTTTTTTATTAAGCAGAGGTTTCAAGATTCATCAGGAGCTTTCAAGGTTCAGGACAAGACGTTAGGGGAGCATCTGCCATGGGGAACATCACCAGAGAGGGTTCCTCCTTCTGAGCTGAAGCCTATCGAGAAGTTAACATTCTCCAAGATATCTCAAGCGCAGAGTCCCACCACTTCTCCTGCGGAGAAAGAAATCAGTACCTTAGAGACAGAACTTCTGGGCTTTTACTGTTTTTCTCTTCCTCTGGTAAAGGATACATCATAGAACAACTTGACCAAAACAGAAAACTATTCCAGCTATTTCCTTTTATTACTAATGTTCAAAGACAAGACAAAGACTTAACTTAAAGGAAAAACAAATAGTCTGTAGGAAATAGGTTTGTTTGCTGGAAGAAAGTTCTTCAGCAAATTACTTAATATGGAAATGAAGAATTCTACTAGGTGTTACCTCTTTATACCTGAAAGAAAGGAATCCTGGGCAAATTCTCCCAATAGAATATTGACCCTTGCTACTGAGAGAACAAGCAAACAAAATAACTTTACCTCTCCAATTAGTCTCCAAGAGTGATTAGTTAGTTTAAGCTAAGTTAGTTTACCATTTAGTTAGTCAAGAGATTTAGTTTACACATACAGGTATGCATTGCAGAAAAAGCATTTGTTGCCATAGGTTTTGCCATCGGACCCGCAGTGTGGTTCGTACTCCAAAGTACAGAAATCCGAGGGTTCCACAAAGCCACTGCAGTAGCCCTGTAGATAGATGTAGTGTACATTCACAAAAAAGCTCTCAACAACAGATATGAAAAAAAGGTGATATTAGGAGACCCCCAACCACCCCCCGAGCTCCCACCAGTACTGGCCAGAAGCAGTCACTGAGAAAAAGCCACAGGACAGGGCAGGAGTATGGCGACACGTTGCTGCCAGCAATGCAGAGCCTGTGTAACCATCATAAATGCTGCTGCAGTGACTTTGACAATAACTTGGACACTAACTGAATACTGCACGACTTGTTGAAACTATCATCAGATGAAAATGGCAATTTCACCCAGTAATATCTGTGGCAAATATTGTTCAGACAGCTGGATGACTCAGGATTTTCAAATGCCCGATCACAATGTGATTAGTAAGGATTTATACAGAAACCACTTTAAGGAAAGAAACGATAGAAAATAGAAAGATCTTACCTTCCCTACCTTCTGTGCGTCAATATCTGGAAAAAAAGAAAAAAAAGAAGGAAATATGATACAAATGCAATTCATGGGTTCTGCTAGAGTTAAAATCTGTGAAGGCATGCCCTGAACACGCAACTTTGAATTCACTATTTGTTAGCAAATTACTTAGACAAAAGGAATTTCAGGCAAAATTTTGTGCCATATTCTTTGTTTACAACGTTATCTCTGTAGTATAATTTTTTTAGTGAGGGTTACAGCCAAGATGGAAAAGGGTGTACAAAACAAAAGAAAGGTATTTTCCATGGTTCGAAGGATGGAGCAGGACACGTACTCAAAGCCAAGTAAGTTATTGAGGCAAGCAGGGTCATAAAGCTGGCAAGTACACGGCGGCAGTGTGCTAGATGCATTGCCACAATAGCTCTTCAATAAGAGGAGTATTTCCTGAGGTGTAACTTTTACACAGCTTCTGCAAATGTTCAGGCTCTTGAATCACATCTCAGCTCAAGATGACTACAAGAAATGTTCACTTTCATTCAGTAGAATAATTTGCTTTTCTGCAACATTTTAGAGGTTAAATACTGGATGTCTGAGTCTCCGGGTTGTACCACGTACATGTCACTTCTTTCATTATGCATAAACTAGCGCTGAGAGTAGAGCTGTTCCCACAGTTGTTCTTACCCACTCAGTTCTGTTGCTAAAATATTACCCCATAAGTGATAGTCTTTGATGTCAAGTCTTTTCAACACTATCTTTCTAGGAGTAAATAAGTCCTTGTAGAATGAAGCTCCTTCCAGTCTGAGGATGGTTTTGTGGATTTAAAGACAGCCAGCGCTTACTGAAAGGCAGAGCAGGAGACAGGGAAGCTACTCACCTGGGATGCAGCAAAGGGCCAGACCGAGCAGCAGCAACACGCCTGCCGTCTTCATGGTGGCTGGAGCGTCCGTGCGCAGCGGAGCCTGTGTTTTCTCAGTATATGTAGCCCAAATTCTGCCCTCAGGCGGTTAACCATGCTTATAGGTGCATACGCACGTGCGTGTGTGTTTGTGCACATTCATGTTTGGCTCATCCACCCTCAGTCGGAAGTAACATTCCTGGTCTTTTGGCAGGGTGGCAATTTCGACAGAGGTAAGCCACGCTGTAAGCCAGGAAGAATGTTTCTTCATCAACGGGAGCGTCACAAGAAGTTTAGATACGTTAGGTACATCCTCTGTGTCGTTATTTCCAGTGAAATATGTGGCAGGGCTGCAGGGAGGAAAAATCCTGCTGGCAAAAGAGCAACTGTGCAAACCTCAGCAGCGACTGCTGGCAGATTTTCTCTGTGTGCACCTACCATGCAGTGCTTTTGCATGAGCAAAATATTGAATGAACGGCTTCCACTGCAGGAAGTCTCTACTTTTGTTTTCATGCTTCACCCCAGTAAAGCATTGTTAACGTATAGCAAAACCAGGCAAACAGTGAACTGGGCAGGCAAGCAAGAGGGTGTCCCAAACACCGAAGGGAGTCCTTAGGCTGGACAAGAGATGCAGCAATGTTTATGGACATATGCAAAGAATTTACAACCCTTATTTCATGTAAAAGCCACTAGCATTGTGAGTTAGATTTGCAGTAATGGACTGATAGGCTGATGATGACAGAATGATGCGAGACCCTAGCATGGATCCCAGAAAAGTTGAACCCGATCTAGAAATGACTGCCTCATCCATCTGCCCATCTCAACACAGATCCTTTGTTTTACCACCAAAGCATTGCTATTTTGGACAACCTCATTCCATCAAGGAAAACAAGCACTGCACTCCCTTTGGCTCCCAGAAGAAATGCGTATGGGGGATATTACTTTTTAGAAGGGACATGCCCAGTTTATTTATGTTTCTCTTGTGTGGAGCAAAAACACTCCAATTCAATATCCCAACAGAGGACAAAAGCAAAATAAATTTCATGGACAATATGTCAATGACAGGTCACACTCTCAAAAAACAGGATACTTTATCCTTGGATTGTGAAACACTGCTGAAATACTCCTTGGGCTGGCAAAGAGTATTATGTTATTAAAGACTAGGAGAGAAGACAAGTAGGCAGGAGTAGGAACCATCCCTAGGAGAGCATTTATATTAAAACACTTGGAGGTTTTTAAAGGACAAATTCAAGATGAGAAAATCGTAGAAACATGTCAATTGGAGGACCCAGACAAATAGGCAGGACCCACTCATGTATGAAAACAATGGGCTTTGGTAACAGGCTGCCTTGCAGAATGCTGTGCTTCAGGTAAGGGCTGTGCTCAGGAAGCCAGGGCTCAGCTCGTGGTGCAGACACAACCACAACCTGAACAGGTTTTGCTGATGATGCCTGCACAGGGACTACCTTGGGAGAGATCGGCTAGCGCCATTGCTTCAGAGCAGTATTTCAGCCCTTTGCAATGTCAAATGTCTAAAAGGGTCTGAACATTAATGCAGGCTGACTATCATTTATGTGCAAAGTCACACAGCTCTGAGGTTTATGCATCTGTGTTTCATTTTCTGCCTTTTATGAGAGGTAGGGGAGCAAGATGCTGTTATATCCCAGAGCTATGAGCGCATAACCTATTCAGCCTGGCATCATCATTCAACAAATCAGAAGAAAATGTTTCATGAGGCAACACATGAAACAAGACAAAGAAATGTTGCTGATTTCGTTTATTCAGAAAGAAAATCAGAAGTGAGCTGAGTTCCCCAGAGGGCAAAATGCACTGAGGTGAGATCTTTAGCCAAGATTTGGCAGTGGGGATCCCATGGTCAATTCTCTCGGCATTTTCCAAAATGGCTTAAAGTGAGAGTCCCGTTGCTGTCCCTGAAAGCGAGGAGAGGAAAAAATGGATTAGACACAGAGTTCTGCTTGCTACAGTCTGTCCTTTTGCTTGGCTCCTAGAACAGGCAGCAGATAGGATCCTGTCCCAAAGCCAAAGGACTCACAGACTCAGAGTCCCATCAGCTATTTGATTATTAACAGATGAGTGAAATGATTTAACCCATTCTTTAGACTGAAAATATTTTGGGACAAACTATAATGAGACTTCAAATTTAATTCTCTTTGCAGCAGGCAAGAAAAATTACATTAAGGTTAATGGTCTTCGAGCCATTCACATTAACAACCCAGATATAGCTCTTCTTATGCCCTAATGGAAAAAAAAAGAACCGTCAGCATGATGGCTAGTATTCTCTCGTGCCCCAAATTCCAAATCAACACTGGTCAGCAAACAAAAAAGTGGCAACTGTGCAGATTTGTGCCTACAGGGGACAATTGATAACACAAATGTGATCCATGTGTGTACATACACGACTGCGTTGCAGAAGTTACATCTATTGCTGTATGTTTTGCTGTCAGAACCACAGAGTGGCATCTCCTCAAGTGTGCAGACAGGTTTCGGGTAGTCACTGCAGTCAACCTGAAAATAAAAAAAAAAGGCTAATGTGAAGGGTATGAAAGAGTCAATAGCAGAAGGGCTTGAACCCCTACCTACAGCTGCAGTGCTGATGATAACAATCTCACTAAAAGTCATTAACTTCCGTGCACAATCTGATATAAGTGAGGTATCAGTTTTCTCCTATGCCAGAAGAATTTAATAATATAAAAATAGATCATAATTTCCTGTTTGAAGCAATTTACATCATAACCCAACCACAGCATTTCTAAGCAGCAGCAGTTCACTCTGAACGTGCCATGCTCGTGATCACATTGCACCGTGTTCCAACCTGGCCAGGAAATTAAATGGAAAAACACTGGTGTCTGGAGAAACATTGTGCTGAAGCCTGTATAAGGGTCCAGCGTCTCTCCCATAGTCTTAAAATGGGAAGATCTGCACTCAGCTAGATACTGTGAGAGCAGGCTTTTGTTTCTTTGTGCAATAGGTACTACGCTTGCTGAGAGGTATCGTCATGCAAAAAAAATGTATATGGGTCCAGGAAGAGGCTGAGGAATTTAATGGTGGAGAAATCCATCAAGGCTCACTGATTACACAGAAATCACACCTAGCTGAAGTCCATCACCGGAAAATAGCTGGAGGCTGGAAGAGCAGAAGTCCTATACATACTCACACTACTCTTACTCTCTCCTACACAATCCTTACAACCCCTGCTGAGAGCAGACTCTGCATCAAGCCATCATGGGCTTGACGGACCATTGGTCTGACCCCAAAAGCCGTTCTCTGTTCTTATTCTCAGCTCTGCCCTGATAGATTATTTCTGCTACTACTCTTTTGCTGATCCCTTCTTGTGCAGTCACCCTCTCCCTTTTCTGACGTTAGTGAGGATAATGCATATTACGTGTGGTGAAAGCAAAGCCTTCCCTGTGCTGAAGCGCAGCAGCAGTGACACTCCCATAGGATGCTGCTGGGGGCTGCTGCAGCCACTGGCAGTGCTTCCCCTGACATCAGTGGGACCCAAACCCCATCCCTCACCACGCAGTTCACTTACTGTAGTAATTTCCCTCTTACATCCACCGTCATGGTTCTTGCCAACACTGGTTCCAGACTCTCTGGGAAGGGAAGACACCCACGTTAGGGAGCTCTGCAAGCAATACCCCACATCCCAGCAATACTGGTCAGCTGCAGGTACAGCGTATAGGACACATGTGACATCCAGCTTAGGTTGTGTCCACATGGCTCTAGATACCAGACCAGGTGGTGCCACAGTCTGTGGGAGTGCTGCTTTATAACTGATGGGAAGGACAGGGGAGGGTCTGGGGTGTCAGGGTGAATGAGGAGCTAGGTTGTGTGACAACGTAGATGCACCTTGGGTTAGTCGCTGACCTCTGCGAGGCAGCATCTGCCACATAGAGCCTTTTAACTTAGTTAAGAGAAGCATTCTGTTCCGTGTTAGAACCCAGCCCTTCACTTCTCTCCCTAGATCAAAGGCAGTTTTCCTTCTAATCACAAAGGAAAACAGGGTCTAGTAAAGAGGATGGTCAAAGTCCAAGTGCCTTACAGAAAAGGCCTTGGTAGAAGTGCTGATATTCAGAAGAGCAGCTGTGGGGAGTGCTAAGCACTCGTTGTGCCTCACAGGAGAGCCCTGCACACGCAGTACTCACAGGTTATGGGTACACAGCAAACACTCGTTGTCGTAGGTGACCCCGTCGGTACCACAGACAGGGTTGAGGTCTTTGTGGCAGAGCAACACTACTTTGCCATCCTCACTTGTCGTGTTGGGATATCTACTGCAGTCCACCTGTTGAGGGAACACACAACAAAACACTGGTGAAGGCTTGCTTATAGGAAGCAAGTAGATCTCGTGAGTTTGTCTGTCTGGCCACCTAGGATGCCACCACAGCAGGGAAAATGTTTTTTTGTGTATCACCATGATGACAGTTCACTTGAAGATGACCAATGCAAGATTCTGACATCTCGTATGTCTTCTTATTTAGTATTTGAGTTATTTCTTGGGATAATCAATAAGCAGCTTTGGCTACTCAGAAGCACGACTTTCCCCTTGGTTTGCCCTTCGTTTCACTTACAGGGGCAACTTCCTTGCATTCTCCATCATGGTCTTTGCTGACATTGGTTCCATATTCTCTGGAGAGGAAAAGACAAATGTTAGGAAGTTCAGCAAAGACGTCTTGCTACATCCTAGGTGCTGGAAATATGTAAGTAATACAAGCAAAAGCTGACTCTCTATCAATCAGGCTTATATACGTTTTTCAGAAGGTAGTGCCATCCTCCCTGACTAGCTAGCACTGAATGGCTGGCAGGGATGTACAGACCCCAAGAGCTTTAGGACCATTTTGGGCAGTTCAGAGCAGAGCATCTCTCCATCCTTTTGCTCTGCTTTGCTGTGATGAGACGTGCCCTAGGGGCTGTCATCTGGCTGATCCTTGAGCTGGAGAAGAAAAACCTGAATAAATTACACTAGCAAAAGAGAGACACGGTGACTAAAGTGATGTCTAGGCAACGGACTGCCGCACAGTGATACCCAAGCTCATTTTGAAGGAATTGACACAAGTGACATATGACAGATCACTGTTTGTTGAAAAGTGGTGCTGCCAGGAGTCCTAAGCATTGCAGACCAACATCGCCTACGCAGCACGTACTTATTGTAGGCACAGAGCAGGCACTCGTTGCTGTAGGTTACTCCATCGGAACCACAGATGGGGCTGAGGATCTCGTTGCAGGCCAACACCTCTCTGCCATCCTCGTTTGTAGTGTTGGGATACGTACTGCAGTCCACCTGTCAAAGGAACGTACAGCAGCAGGGTGGAGAAGACATTTTCCATTCACAACTCCCATTTTGCACAAGACAGTGACCAGATACAACCTGCAGTGGGTTTTTTGCTACAAACTTGGGCTGGTGGGGAAATCCAGTAACAAGTGAATCAATCCTTCCTGCAGAGACCTCCCTGCACAGCAGTAGAGGAGAAAAAGGAGAGGGCTACAGCCATCCAGTCCCCCGGATGGGGCAGATCAGTGGTGGTCTCTCATGCTCACTTGATATCGTTTTACAAAGGCTAAGCATTGGTCCCTTGTTCTTATTCTTATGGTCCCTCCAGTGCACTTCTGCAATTACTCTTTCATTCTCAACACACTTTTTTTTTTTTTTTTCTTTTTTTTCTTCAGAAGAACAAGTCTAATGACCTGGTCTGTAGAAGCTGAAGCAGCTCACAGTATTTTATTCTTTCAGCAGGTTGCCTTTGGGTAGGTTCTGATACCACAGTCTACTGCTATCAGTTTAGAGCCAGTCATACCTGACCAGCTTAAAGCTCAGACCAGTTTGAAGTTGGTGAAAAATTAATTCATCCAAAAAAATTTGTATCATTACCACTACTACATTATTAACGTGCAGCATAGATGTAGAGCCAAGAATAGAATAAATCTAATGTTTTACAGTGTAAAATCTCATTACAATGACATTAATTTCGTTAGGTGAAAAACAGTTAAGTACCTACAGGCCTGAGGTTTTTCTCACTCCTTTTGTTATTACATGTTTATCAATTGTCTTTACCAGGCCACATACCTGAGAAAAGTGACAGAAAGAAATCTACCACTCACCTCAACCCCGAAGGCAGCATCTGGAAAAGAAAAGAGAGGCAGAAAATGTGAAACAAAGCTCATATGATAAGATCTCAGTTAAAGCTGGAAATCTGGATGTGAAATTCCTGTATGCAGGACCAAACTGAATGATTTCCAGTGACTGGTTTCCTGAACTAAATAAACTATGTATGACTTTTTTTTCTTATGCTGATAAGTATAATAGCATTGCTTATTGATGGCTGTGATGAAACATGTTTTTGAATAGCTTTGTTCTTTTTTTTTATTTTGAGATAAACTTGTTAATTGCAAATAGAGTAACTTTTCCTTCCTTGTCTTTTTACACATCCGTTTTGACCCTAAAGAGCTGCTGTTACATATCTGAAAAGAAACCTGAGTCAATACAGATAAATGCAAATGCAAACAGTCACTTACAAGATAAGCAAATACATACAGCATCCGTTGTCAGGAATATGCATTTTAAAGAAGCTGAGTGTGAAAAAAAAATTGTCTTTGGCTTTGTAATTCCATCAGATGTAAATATTCAGCGAGAACTTCAGACTCTGGCTTGTTTTCATCTCGTTTCTCTGTTAGCAGCAAAAGTATTGCGGGACAGTTGCTAGGTTTCTGCGCAGAACTTGCTTGTTCCATTACAATATTGTTGTGACTAGATCCTGGAGGCCTGACCACCTCGTCACGGCCTTGGTTCAACTATTTATCCATCGCTGTAGTTGTACAACAAGCGTAAGCAGTGCAACAGCATTAAAACAACAGTGTAAAAAGTGTAACAACGCTACCAGCACAGAACTCCACTTGCAGTTGTTTGTATTTACATCAGTCAACCAGCTACAACAATGAGCTGTTTCAGACTGTCCCGAAATCTGCCCCTGCATCCCGTGCGATGCTAACGTACCGAGACAGCCTGTCTCTTTGCAGTAGGGTGATTTTCTCTCTTTGAAGCCACTATCTTATCCTTTTAAAGACAGCCAGGACTCAGACACAAAGCCTCTGCGGCACCGTAAGAGTTACTCACCTGGGAAGCAGCAAAGCACAAAGGACAGGAGCACAAACACACCTGCCGTGGTCATGGTGGAAGTATTTCTCGAGGCTGCCGGCTGCCTGCCCGTGAGATGGTCTCTCCAAGGCTGACTGCAAATATATACAAATGCAGTGTCTAAACTGTTCAACTGTAACATAAAACAACCAGCAGAATCTGTCACCGGTACAATGAGGCTGGTAATATTTATTGAGGTCTTGACTTTCAGGTAATGGTCTGCATCTGCTGGGCAATTGATTTTGGCTGGACATCTGGTTAATAGCTTGAGACAAGCATCACATGTTCTCAGTGGTCAAAACCAAACAAACAGCCTTTTGGACAAAAGAAACCTCTTTAGGATTCTAGCAGAAATGCAAGGAGCACAAACCATTGAGGGGAGTAAACAGCAGGTCCTTCATTTGTCTCTGCAGAGCAACGTCTCCCATCAGGGAGCCGCTCGGGCAGAGCATGCAGTACTGCCGTCTTTACAGACCAGGCTAAGAGTCTCTGCTTTCCTTTCTGGTTTTGGGTAGGGTTTTTTTCCGCATTCCCAGATATTCACCACTGGGTATGAACATGGGTCAGGTGTGGCATTGCCATTAGCTGAACTGGTTAAGCTTTGTCAGGCGAGTCTAGCAGGACTGTGTCTAACTGGTGAAGCTAATGGTGTCTAGCACTGATTTGATAAAAGAAAAGGCTTCTTGACAGTTTCACTGCCCGGGTATAGAAGAGCTCAGTAGAAGATTTGAAAGCAGGTTAAATTCTGTCAAACACCACTAAAAATGTCACCTGAACCTTATCAGCAGGGAACACTTATTTACAGACCTAGTCACAGTTAAACACACCGACCCATTCAAAGCGTTCCACCAAGCCATCTTGAGAACAAAAGACACTGAAGGTTTGGGAGCCTATTTACATAGCACCAGCTATGCTTGAAAGCACAGTAATCCTTTCCCCCTACACGTATTTTAGAACATTATACTTAAAACATAGAGCCTGTCCCAATATTCCTGTCTCGTACCTCCAGCCTTCATTCCACCTCCTAACGGCTCCTTCCTAGGAGGAGGTCTGGATCTCTGCTGGTTTAGCAGCTGAAATTTTACAGGAGTGGGTTCTGCCTTTAACCTGATATTCTCACCATGATCCCTTTCCCAGGTCCAAACTGTCAAGCATAGCTGGGATTTTTTTGGTCATGGGAGCAAATACTTTGATGTTTAAATGTCTGAACTGCATAGTGCATGGAATCACCCGTCCTGGGTACTGCCACAAGGCCGAAGCACGGCTACGTGGACATACAGGTTATATTTACCTAAAAGAGATGGGTTTCTTCACAGGGAGAAGCATTAAAATAATTATACTGCTAGGTTTGTTTCTATAAATTACAGGGAGCCTGCATTAATATTTTAGATGCATTTGGCACATCTTCATGATGTATTACCCTAATGTGCCTTGCGGATGGCATCTCTGGATTTTCCCCAAGCGCGTACAGGAGCAGGCTGAGGCTGCTGTCACGTGCCACGCTTGTTGCCTTCATCAGTTCTCCCCGCAGCTGGGGGGTGGGTACATCATTCTGGATCAAATATGAACTTTGCCACTGTCTTCTCCAGCCAGGCAGCGAGACCTCTGCGAACCCTCCTCCCCAGCCTTCCCAGCCCCATCCTGGCAGCTCTTGGCAGGTTGCCTCCTGCCTGGTGCCCATGTGCTGCTCCCTGCCCTGGACAGTGCTGTCCTCTAGGCAGGACCGACCTTTCTCCTGATGGATGGAGAACATCTTCCTGCCAAAGACTGCTGTGTATTGCCTGTATACACCAGAGAAAAATTTCCCAATGTAACCACTGGGTTCAGCACTGGTTCTGGCACTTACTGGCCCTGAGCAGCCCAAAGATTTCCTCCGACCACCACAACACCTATTTGATATTCAGCAGATATGTTCCTTTGGCGCCCAAAGATTTCCTCCGACCACCACAACAGCTATTTGATATTCAGCAGATACGTTCCTTTGGTCTCTCACACAGACAGTCTAGGGAGACTCAAGTCTGCAACAATTAAGAGCTGACCAGGGAACAGCGGTCTCTGAGCCACTCAGGTACCCCCCCTTCAGGTAAACCACAAAAAGGACACCAGAAATCACCAGGTTTCGGGCTCACGCACAGCCTTCAGCCAGCCAACGTCCACAGACTCCCCACCCGGGGTTACAGCTCCAGATTATCCTGCCCCTGATAACAGCATGGAAAAAATCCCACAGCTGGCTCAGCTCCAGCTGTAGGACAGGTTGCTCAGTTCTCAGCTACTCCTGGAAGAACAGTGAGACAGAGGATTTGGTCTGCGATCCTGCCACTCATCACATGTGGTAATCCACTTCGTTCTGGTCTTCTAATCCTCAGAGTCAGATGCAGCATATGGCTAATGACCACTTGCCTAAAGGGAAATCTGCGTGAGTGCAGAAGCCAGCACGAGGGCAGAGATCTGCAAGGGAGCAAAGGCACCACCACATATTGGGGTACCACATATTATGGTCCTGAGCACCAGCGGCAATGTGAGTGACAGAAGGGCAGGATTTATCCATTATACAACATCCCCTTTCACTTAGCCAAGGATTTTTTTTGTCTTCATTTCCTGTTACAGTTCTGCCAGCATAAATTTCACATTCTCTGTAAGAATCAAAACCGATATTGAGAAATTTTCTTAGCAGGTATATGACTTCTCAGTGTAAGTAATACACTGATAAATGAATGACAAATCATTTAATACACTTTCCCAAATATTCATGAGTTTTTTCTCACATTAATTAACAAATAGCTATTGTAAAAGTGAGAAATAACAATAATTAGTGTAGCTGTTTAATCACTCCAAAATGCCTGCTAAATACAATTCGAACTGCAGTTTCCATCTTTGCCTTTCTCTTGGCCGCAGTGTGGCCAATAACTATCTGTACCAAGCCACGTGCCTGGAGAAACTGATACAAATGGAAGATCTGCCTCTCACCTAGTGCCCGAAAGCACCCTTTGAACTAAGCAATAAAGCAAACAAAGCCACTGATATGATTAAAACATATTGATATGAAAACATATCCATGTGTTTGTGAACTTAGCAGAGAGAGTTTGATTCAAGTAATGCCGGTGGATGTTTTCCTGAACTGGTAGTACCATGTGCAGAACTTTGCACCCTGCAGCTGAAAGCTAACAAGGTTTCACATTACTTGTGTGATGAATTAAATGTACTTGTCCACACTGCAAGACCAGATGTCGACACATGGGAGCAAGGCCAGCAGAGGCCAGCAGGTTGGCCAGGTGCTGGAGCACAGGGCACTCAGGGCAAGCTGGGGGAGCTGGGCTTGTTCAGCCTGGAGAAGAGATGGCTACGGGGGATTATGTTGCTCTCTGCAGCTCCCTGATGGGGTTAGGGAGAAAACAGTGCCAGAGCCTTCGCAGAGCTGTACAGCAAAAGGATTAAAGTCTGACCAAATGTAAGGAATTCTTTGCCACAATGGTGATCAGGCAGTGGCACAGGAACCAGAGAGGCCATATGTGTCTGTCCTTGGCAATACTGAAAACCCAGCTGAACAACGAAGGCCTTGAGCACCTTCAGCTGACTTTGACTTTGGCCTTGCTTTGAGCAGGGGTTGGGCTAGAGACCTCTAGGGAGCTCTTCCAACCTGGATTATTTTATGTATACGGTACTTACATAATGCTCTCTCCTATGGATAGTTTTTATTAATGAAGGAACATAACTTCTCCATGACCCAGGAGAGTAGCTTCAAAGTTTTCCTACAACCTTTGCTAAAGGGCCACAGGTAAGTGGTACGAAGAGCTCCCAGCATATTTTTATAGGGGATGACCAGTAACATGTACAACAAAAAAGAGTAGATTGTAATAATTGTTTAAAAGAAACCACACTCAACTATTCAAATTTGAGAACATTCTTAGCTCTCAATGATTTCAAAGTTTCTCAATTTCTGCAATAGCCCAGGCTCTCTACCATCACAACATACCCCCAGAAGAGCATCAACATTCAAACCTACAGCAAAGTGACCTACATCACAAAATCAGCTGCCAAAATAGCACCCCTTCACGGCTGTGCTGCAGCCTGGACCAGATGCAGGTCTCAGCAGCATCCACTCCGAGGACATGCCCTCAATTCTCACCTTCACCAGCTTGTGCCTTGGTCCAGCTCTGGATGATGAGGACGTCAAGTGAGCGCTCCATCGCACAGGGCAAGAGTTACGTGAAAGCAGGAAAATACTAGAATGAATAACAAAAAAAGGAGGCACTAAACAGCAGAACAGTTGGCCAACCAATGGCCCAGGCTGTTACTCTTCGAAGTAAACATACTGCAGGGAAGGCGGTTTGGAGATAATGCAGGAAATGTTATCCCGCGGCTGGTCAGAGGAAGAGGAAATAATTGTTTTAATCAGTTTTCCTGACACTTCAGTGATTTCAGCTGCACATCACCGAGTCTTTGTTTCATCTTTGCCACAGCCCAAGCAGGAACAACGAGGTGGCAGCTGGGGAGAAGTAGCAGCTGACCTGGAGTTGACACCATTCATGGCTGCCTGGCAGGAGAAAGTCAATCTGGCAACTTCACTGCTAAGGCTGGGAAAGTCTCCTTCAGGAGCTGTGGTCAGGAGAAAATCTTCCAAAGGTAGAAAAAAAATAATCAGCAGATTCTTATCAGCAAGTAGACATTATTTATAGCTCAATGTATAGTTAAAATAGAATAAAAATATGCATGTTCTGCCATGAAAGTAAATTGCTTTGAGGTTATATAAACCAGGGGAAGAGTAGAACATATCTCCAAAGGACAGCAGATGAGGCATTTTCAAGCTGCCTGTTATCTACTAGCACGCACGTCACCAGAATAGCACACGGCAGGGGGATTGTGGCGTGTCCCTTGGACTTCAGACAGCTACACAACCCACCAAAGAGTGACATTGCCAAGAGAGGCGTATAGGCAGAAGATATTTTAATTGACTAACTAGCAGGGTTGGGAAAAGTAACTTGGTATGACTGGGATGAGTAATTGCTACATGCTACCAAGCAGCAAAGAGGAGTACGAAGGCCTCGAGGAAGATCACTTGATCCCTGGACAGCTGCCTTCGAGAGCTTGTTTACAGAGGGATAAGCATCCCGGATGCTTATCCAGCACAGAGGCTATGGCAAGGCTGGCTGGGGAGACAGGTTACAGTCTCCCATGAAGCACAGGGATCATCTCTTCACAGTGAGCTGCCAAGTCTCATTAATTTATCATAGGAACATGCCTTCAGTGCTTGCTTCCCTCAGTTCTGTTTCATAAGATTGACAGACACATCTACACACCACAAAGTATTCTTGACAAGAGGGTAATTAACCTTCGATGTTTACATCCCCCTCCACTTGGCAAGTAACACCAAGTTTGTGCATTTTGGAGATGACTGTCTGTAAACAAGTGATAGTTTCCTTTTATGCTCTTGATCAGAGGTCAGGAGGACTGGAATAACAAATTTTCTGAGCCCTCTGTGGAGTAGGATGTAACTGAGGAAGAATTTCCTCAAGTAAATGGCCAAAGCCTTGGACCCAGGGCTTTCAGACCAGCCCCAGGTCTGCGGGTGAGACCCCCGTCAGCCTGTGGCTCCGCAGTCGTTTCAGACAGGATCCGGGACATGCTTCATGCAAGCTCAGGGCAACGTGAGCTGAGGCTCTGCCAAGGCTGAGGGAGCTAAAGGTGCAGAAGTTTATACACAGATAACAACATGTATGAGAGATAAATTATTCTAAAGTGTTATTTAAGTTAGATAAACACTTCAAGAGTGTGTCACCCTGCACAAACCCCGTATGGGAGGAGGCAGCTAGGAGCGCAAGGCAGCTGTTCCTGGAGGTGCCGCAGTAACCCGGAGGCATCGCTCTGCCCATTAACCACCCCAAGAAACATGGATGTTTCACACAGCCCCAGGCAAAGTTGTCTTTCCATGTGAAAGCATGGGATGAGGCAATGCAGAGCAAGAATTAGCAGAGCATCAGACAAAAGCACTCCTGGATCTCACCTTATCAGCCAACAAACTAGCAAAAAAACCTCATATAAGAAACAACGTTTGGAAGAGACAAATGAAGGTGCTTGCTTTCATTTATGGGAAGAAAACAAGGAACCTGTTGGATTTGGGATGAATGTTGGTTTGCTTTTTAAGAAAGATCTTGTAAATAAAGCAGCCACAAGGGATTTTCTTTCTGAGGGGTAGGGGGCAATAGGCTAAGAATGAAAATCCACGGCTCTCCCTGGTGGGAAAGAAAGGAAGAACAGGGTGAGAGACAGGATACAACATGGTGCTATAACTTGAACACTTGGCTGGAATAGGAGGAACTGGATGGAAAGAGTTTCTATGGCTGAAGGACTATTAGCATCTTAACTACAGAACATTTCTTCCTTCATTATTAACATCAAAAGAAAGGGCAACAATTTCATTTATTCTGCAGAGCTGAGCTTTAATGAGAGCACTGGCTGATTCTTTGCAGCTGGACATGGCTGAAGAACCACTGGTGCTGACAGAAAGGACCATGCTGCTGAATTATGGGGTTTTGCTATTTCACAGGCATTGAGGTAGATAGCAGGACTTTTACTATCTCTAAACTATTGCACTAACAAAGTAATGCAGTTATTTGCTTAAAATGTTAGCACAGGCACGACAACTGCTATGTTGTATGTGATCACATGGCCCCTACATCCTCTGGCTTGGGCACTGTCCCCATTTGCATCCTAACAAAAATTTCTGTCTCCAGAGCGCTGAATGCACTAATATCTATAAAGGTTTTGTGTGTCTCCTTTTCTGGTCCTGTAACAGGTTATGCTGCACTTTCCTGATGCTGTCAGTGAAGGTTGTTTGTGCATGCTTGCATAACAAGGAAATATTTCTGCTACTTGTCTCATATTTTTCATCTTTTTGCCATCCTTTTCTTCAGACATTTGAATGCAGCCCATGGAGAATAGCAATATTAGAAAACTAGCATTTAATCACTGCCAAGCAAAATGTCAACAGAAGGTATATGCACCACTTACGTCCAATGGTACGCTGCCTGCTCAGCATCCGGCTGGCATTATTTGGGATGCTGCCACAGAGAGCAATGGGAGTTCAGCCTGCTTCTTGGTTTGCCTTCCTTTTTAGTCACTGGGATGACTGCTGTTCCTGAGTCCCTGGGTGTCCCATGTTCTCTGAAGAAGGGAAAGTCTGCCATTAGAAACTCAGTAGGACCATTTTCCCAAAGGGGGATGGGTGCTGGGAATGTAAATAAAACACCCAAATGATGCAAGTGAAGGAGAGTTCATCTGAGTTAACCACTGACACTGAAGCAGTTTTACTGTCTCTGACTATTATAATCCCATCAGTCAACAAACCTACACCATCTGAATGTGCTGCATCATTTGGATTGCTATTCTGCCTGTTTTCTTTTCACTGCTAAATCTCCACAATTTTGCCCCAAGCACAAACAGCAAGTGGAGAGGGAGAAAAGAAGGATACATTGGAAAAGCACAGGGAGAGGCCAGGGGCCGGGGGACCGTCATTCAGAAAGCATGTTCTTTCCATCGGACTGACACGTTCACTGGTGTAAGTGGAACCATCTGTGCCACAGATCTGCTCCGGCGCTTGGCTGGGGGAACCCCAAACTGCAGCTAAGCTCTAAAGGGAACAGAGAAAAAATAGTTTAAAGCAATAAATTTCCAAACATTCCTCATTCTTCAGGGGGCTTGAATGAAATTAAGGCTTTACTTCCATGAATGAAAAATAGGCAGGAAGCAATACACTATGCGAACGCTCTTTGTTTGCAAATTCACAGTATGTTTAAGCTTACGGGGCTGCACCTCAGCTGGTGAAAATCTGGAAAACACTCCTAGGCTGAGTGAATGCCTGCCAGCTGGAGACAGGCTCCCTTCCCCTACTGCTTTCTGCTTTTTTCATATCTACTCATTGATCAGCGGAGAGCACACAACCAGAGCCCAAAGCATAGCAAAGAATCAAATAAAATTGTATCAAACATTAAATTACAACAAGAAAATGAGCGTTTCTGAGTGTGAACATATTGCCGGATGAAACAGGTGGATACCAGGATTATATTTCTTTAAGGATAGAGGTCCGAGGAAATGTTTTCGGTTCCCAAGGTATTTTCTTTTAACTAACAGACCTGTGTGACTGATACAATGAGAGTTTGTATAATTATTTCTGGATTTCTTTTGTTTTTGAGGAACACACAGTTATAAAGGTGGTAAAAAAATATTTAAATATTCTTTCAAAAAGAGAAGAGTTTTAAAAATCAGCGGGATGAGCCTTGCCACTCTCAAGCATCCCTCAGAAGAGGGTCAGAGTATCTAGGCCCATCCACATGTCTCTCTAGTAAATACAGCATATTAAAAAAAGCTAAAACAAGGCAAACTATCAGCAGAGATAATTTTGAAAGGTGTAGATATTTTAGCAAATTCTTGAATGAAGTTTAGGTACAAGCACCATCAAGGAAAAGCTGTGGGATTTTTTTTTTCCAAGTCACAGATGGGTGAGTGCTGATAAACTGTGGGAAAAAAAATATTTCGCCTCAATATGAAAAGACTAAGTGTTGTTTTCTAAGTCCCACTTATCAATCAAGTATTAAATGATTCACCTCATTCTTCCTCCTCTTTGTGTTGTAAGAAAAATGGCTGTAGACTCAGAAAACACTGATAAGGCTATAAAGATAAGTTAGACAAACAAGGAAGGAGAGAGTACATCTATATTTTTTTAATACTGCCACTGTGATATGTACTGGTGCATTTACAAGTCGTGAAACCTGAGGCTGGACCATCATCAGTGTGAAACACGTCGAAGTTTGTCAGCCCTTGATTGGCCTCAGGAGCTCGGTCCCTGCTTCCAGAGCCCGAGGGCTGCAGTAGCGGACGCAAGGCAGTGTGCGGAGCTGCACCAGCTGCGCTTCGGCAGTGAGTTTTAGATGCCTGATGTTCCAGTCATAGCAGGCACTGGAAAGTCAGTTTTTTCTTCCCTGCTTCCTTGACTGATGGTGTAAGGCTGCACTTGCAACTATTTCTATTCATGGCAAGAGTGCAAAAATAGGAGTCCGCTGAAGCAGGACTAAATCCATGCTTACGTCTGATCCTTTTAGTGCTTCTTTCCAAGTTAAAAAACAGGCTTTGCTAGCATGACAGTTGAATGGTTTTTGAGAGTAACCCAACCATTTTGAAGCTGCTCAGGCTTTTGCCCAAGGTGAGTTGGAGTTAGCCTCGGGGCTCTGCAGCATGATGGACCTGAGAAGCGATGGAGCAGCAGGCTGAGCAGCACCCAAGTGCCTGTCAGTCTCACGCTGGAGAGAGTTATTGAATAGATATGCAGCGTGGCAAATGCTGAGCTCATGAGATGATCTCTGTGTTCCCCAGCACAGTAATCTCTACCTGTCTAGTCATTCCTCCCTCTACAGCCATGCAGGCACCCAGCTCAGTCAACCATACCTTAAAACTACCTTCCAAGTCTCTTAGCGACACTTCAGACTGGAATTGTTCTACCTCTCTCCTAAGCCACAAAATTTCAATGCTTCCTCTTGAACGCGCTCATCTTTGCCTGGCCATTGCTTCCTCACCAACACAAAGCAGAAAGAAATCATCTAATTAACACATGCTCAGTAAGTAACCCTGGAAGAGCTGAAAAACAACTCGGAGGCACAGAAAGCAGCTCTGTCCCTAAGAAGAAGGCTGCCCAACTTTTATAGAGTTATTGTACTTCATAAAACCACCCCTGAGCCTAGGGGATATTTAAGCACCAATGCCAGGCTTTTCCCATTTTATGTCCCAGTTTTAGTGACTTATTCCATGATGTACTTTTACTTGAAACCTACTGGCACATACTGCATGGAAACCTCTGTCTAATGACCACTTTGGCTTCTTCCCTGGATTGGTCTGACTTAATCTCAACTTTGTGCCTCCTTGACTTCATCTTTGCCTTTGGTGTCAGCAGACATTGAGCTCCACAGAGGAGGTTTTGGCACAGCAGTGCCCAGCCAAAGCTGTTCAGTTGGATCTTGACAGCTTTACTGCAAAGGGTTGCAAAAGCCAGCAGACAGAGCTAAGTCCAAGTGCAAGTCTGCCAAAGTCCACAAAAAAAAAAAAAAAAATTAAGGTCTTATCCCTGAGGATAACCTAGTAACACAAACAAGACCAAAGCAGCATGTTCTGCAAATGCACCTTAACAGAAAATGGCAAAAAGGTTATACAAACCAAAGGAACATTTACATTAGGACACAGACCCAAGAAAAGTACAATAAGCCATTGTTAGTTACAAATCGTCTTGAAAAGTACATGCCAGCCACGGACACCAATGGCACAGAGGTACTACAGCCTCATTCCCTGGTACAATACCCACAGTATCTCCAAGTCAGGAACATTTGCCTTCAGCCTATTCTTCTAGCCCAACAATTCAAAGAGTGGCTTTCCAAACAATCCAAATAATTGTGTTCTTCTCTGGTAAACTACAATGGGACGTTGAATCAGGGAGGCACTAGCTGTAGTCCAGTAGAAATTCTTTAACCCTGAAATATTTGACTTGCAATAGCTTTGGTGACCTGGTGTGGAGCTAGTGGTAGCGGCTGTACCTGTGCTGCCAACAGACGAAGGGCAGCCCCTAGGTCTCCCTGCCATCCATACAGACACCAAAGTGGCAGCAATTGTATCACCAGGTCCTGGCCTCAAAAAATTGTGCAAAATGTGATTACCAGGCAGAACTGCTTTCCTATGACCTGTTATATATTCGGTTAAAACTGGTCCTAAGTGAACCTCTGCATCCTTTTCCTTCCAGAATGGTTTTAGAAGGCATGCAGCTGCAGTGACATACCAGGGCTGTCCCCCACCCCAGGGGTGACACTTTTTCCCACCAGTCCTGGAGATATTCTATTGCATCAATAAATGAAGGTATTTTGTGAGTGGACACTTCTGCTATGACCCTGAAGCGAGCTCGACATTCCCCTCCTGTACATTATATCCTACTACTGCACTTGACACTGAGGGCGAGTTCAGTGGAGACAGGCTGGGATCACCTTTCCTGACAGCAGCTACTGCCTCTTCCATGAGACAGGCTGCACAGGCAGTGGGAACCAGGACAGGGGCACCTCTTGGCTAGGCAGCCAGCTTCCTTTTCTAGCCCACAGCCACAAAGTGCTCTTTTTGAGAACAAACCATCCACATCTAGACATTGCCCTGTGGGGCAGGTGGACCATGCCCTTGAGGTGAATGTCTCCGTGCACTGACTATAACAATGGAGCCTGTGATCAGGTCATACAGAGATATTATGAGATGAGACTAATACTAACAAGGAGACTCTGAGGAGTAAGGAAGTACCTGGGAGCTCCAAGGGAAGGACAAGCCCTCATCAGAGCAGGGATGGCACTGACAGGAAAAGATCTACACACGTTGTTTGGTAGAGCAGCACATCAATAGAAAAACACATATGCACCACTAGAAGTACTGGGTCAGGGAGGAGATGGGGCAAGAGGGATGAGACATGGCACTAAGACAGAGAAACATTGCCAAGTGAGTTTATTGAACAAGTGTTTCGGGAGCTAAGGACATGGGACAACCTGAAGGAAAGTTGATGGGGAAGTCACATGCAAGGGAGTTTGTCTTCCTGGGCTGGACTCCAGCATGGACTTAGCATTCAGTCATACTGATGAGGTTGAGAGTCCTGTTGCTTTCCCTGGTGAGAAAAGGAGAGAGAAGGATTAGGCACAGAGCATCTTCAGAGCTGAAGCTCTGTTCCTCACTTCACTGGGACAAGTGTTGTCTTAGTGTTGACTGGAGATAAAGAACAGTCTCAAAAACCCAAATATCCCCTTTCATTGCTGTCATTAAAGGAAAGATGAAAGGTTTCACACATTCAATACAATCCAGTTGGTTTGGTGAAGTACTTTCCACATGCCCTGTTGACCTGGTGGGACATATTATGTGCTGGTGAAAATGAGCAAAATATCCTTGAAGTTAACAAACAGGAGGCCACATACAGATCACAGAAATGGGTCCTTTGCATTTTCCCTTAAAATGCAAAAAACCCCATCTCCTTGCACAAGTCATGACGCACCAGAAATGTCCAGTATATACCCATAAGCACATTATGAAAACAGCATTACATTCATAGTAGGTACAGGAATTGATCACAAAAGGAAGGGATTTACTCTTGTACATACAGGTAGGCATTGCAGAAAGCACATCTGTTGCTGTATACTTCGCCGTCAGAGCCACAGTGGGGCACATATTCCAGGGTGCAGGCAGGAGACACTTCTTCGAAGCCCTTGCAATGCTCCTGCACACAGAAGACAGACATGAGTCTCTCTTCCTGAGAGCAAACTGTGGCCCCCAGCATAAAGAATGACACTCCACTGAGAAACGAAACTGTCTGTAACATCATAGCAACCAACTCAAAGTTTCCTCCTGGTGGCAGATGTGATCTTGTATTATTTCTGCTCACTGCCTCATCTTTTCCTGCACTGTTACAGAGCAATGGGATGGACATTGGCTGTTTTATGAGCAGTGTGAAATTTCCAAGGGATCTCAGGTCTGCATACCACCGTTCCCCCAGTTTGTATCCCAGGGCAGAGAACAGTACCCCGTGACTGTAACAGACACTGGACCTTCACTCTTTGTTCCCATCCTTTCCCACTCACTTTTGTAATATCTTCTTCACAGCGTCCATTCTTTCTTTTGCCAAGACTGGTCCCATGCTCCCTGGAGAAAGGAGAGACAGTCATTAGCCGCAATCTTCCCCATCACAACCACAGTGCAAGAACAAACCTGACTCCCATGTAGTGTACAGGAAATTTCCCGATGAACTAGCTTAGCATTGCCTGCACAGCACCAACAAGAACATGCCCATATGGACCAGACCCATGTCTTTTAGAATATCGCTCTCCCCAGTTGATGCATCCCCCTTTGCGGGGTGCTGGGGTCAAATGCGCATGTCCAGCACCAACCAGGACAAGTGGGAAAACTGAGGAAGACAGACAGGACCCATCCAGTACAGGGTTTCAGAGAGAGTCCTTGTGCATTACTTGGCATTCACAGATTCAACCACCACCATCACAAATTCCCTGGAGAAGGGTGAGTACTTACAGGTTGTGCGCACACAGCGTACACTCACTGGCGTAAGTGACACCATTGGTACCGCAGACAGGATCGTAGATCATTGTGCAGGCCATCAGCTGTCTGCCATCCTCCATCGTGGAAGCTGGGTACTGGCTGCAGTTGAGCTGGGGAACAATGACAGCAAAAGCTCCGGCACAGGGTCTGCTCTGTGCAAGGGCCCCAGGCACAACCCTCCTGCCTATGCCTCTGCCTTTTAGGATCTGACATAGGACAAATTATGGTTATATATTAACTCATTCTTCATGGAAAAGTAGCAATTTCCTTTCATAGCCTTATACTGGAGAAGTCTTGAAGGTAGACATTACTCATTCAGCTTTGCATTTATCATGATGCCCCTATACCTTACCGAACCTACCAGGATATTACAAAACGCAGATAAAAAATAATCTGCAAATCAAAATGGCATGATTTACGCACTTCCTGCAAGAGGGGCAGCTGTGACCAAGGTGTTTTTCATGGCCCACAAGAATAGAGGGGAGATGTGCTGACAGGCCTTTTGTTGCAACAGGAGAGCTCCAAGCGTTGAAATCTGCCGGCAGCACTGACAGCAGTTGAAGCTGATTTACACTGGTTGAAGAGCTGGCCTTGTGTTTTAGCACTCCCAGTTTCTCCAGTGTGAGCTCTTCCTCCCTGATTTATGTATCTCACCCGGTCTGAGCACAGAGCGCGCTTGGGAAACAAAGGAATGACATTTCATAGTTTGTTTGTATAGAAATGAAATATCTGACTCGGGATGTTGACTCTTTCAAACACATGCTAATGAAATTGCTTTGTTCTTCTGTTCCCCAGGGAGTGTAAATAGTTTAGAGCTGGCCAAATATAGTTAATCTGGTATTTTTACAAGATTCATTGTTGGTATACATCAGATTACATTGCATTTACAAAAAAAACCAGAGAGGAGTTTGAATCCCCTGGTACATTAGGTATCAGCATTCCAAACACAGGCAATTTTCTAATCTATGCAGATCATCCTTTTGTAAAATGCAAGCACTCAGAAGGCACCAGGTACCCTGGGTCCTCTGTGTCCCCTTCCCTTATTGCCAAAATAGACTGCTAAGTTCCTGCAGCAGCTGCAATAGACTGCTGTAGGAAAGAGATTTCTTCTTGTGAAGCCTTAAATCACTTATGCCACCTGTCTCATAACTCATTCCTCACCTGTCCTCTCCTCTTTCTTTTCCTGACTGTGTGCAGGTAGTGCACAATGCTCCTGCTGCCAGGAGGGCGATATTCACCCGCAGAAGGAAGGACAGCACAATCGAGGCTACACCAAAACCAACCCGTGTTTATTCAAGTCAGGCAATCAGCACCAGCTTGAGCTCACGTTTTTCTTTAGGTTTCACTTACTTGGGGAACTCCCTCTATGCACTTTCCATCATGCTTCTTGGCAACATTGGTTCCAAATTCGCTGGAAGAGAAAACAGAGTTAAAAATGCTCAATAAGTAACTCTGTTAAGCAACTGGGGGGAGACCTGCAGGGCTTACATGTTATGGGCGCACAGCACACAGTCATTGCTGTAGGTGACACCGTCTGTCCCACAGATTTCGCGCAGGACAAAGGGGCAGGCGGAGCTGGCTTCGCCGCTTTGGGTGTTGCTCAGGTATGTGCTGCAGTCAAGCTGGGGAGATAAAATAACAACGCTGGGTCAGCTGCTGGGAGATGGAAGAGTGCCTCATCTGCAGCCTGCCCACTCTGATCCTCCAGATTTTAAAGGCTTCTGCCAGAGGAAAATTAAAGTTTTTTAAAGTTTAGTCTTCCATTAGAAACAAATTAAGTAGTTGTAGTTGGGTTTGGTATTGTCTGCTAACAGAGGGAAGAAAGGAACAGCTGGACAAAAGGATGATTTTCCTGGACTAGTATGTACACAAGTTTTGAAACAAGCGTTTAACCCAAGGAATCTGATTTAAAGTATTTTACATTAAGTCCAGCTGGACATGGTTAACTAAATCTGAGATTTTTTTTCAGCTTTTTCAAAACAGCAGCAAGAACTGTTTCACTAGCTCCCGTTACAAAAATTTTCACCATATATAAAATCTAACGCTTTAAATATTTGAGGATAAAAAGACAAGCACCTATTACAAGTCAGTCTATAGTAGCTAAGCATCACTGACACTCCACTGTCATTTTGCACAGTTTCCCCCATGCAGTGTCTCTTATTATCCATATTTCCCACATGGTCCAAGAGCAAATTAAAGCAAAGAAAGCATTTTAACAGTGTGTCTTTACTATAGAAAATATATTGCAGTCCCTCAGGACGCATGAAGTTATTTTCGGTGCTTTAGAGCTGCTCTGCATAAGCAGAATAAATGCCTTGAGATATTATCAGCACATATTGTTACGGTGCAGGATAATAAAGCTATTTTTGTATGCATATCTGGGACCAGATTTTTCCTGGCCGACCAGAGCGTGAGGATTTTTTTAACCTGCCTGTCTAGTGCAATGGAAATCCTAGCACTGAGTGAATACATGGATATCTAACACAGCCTTCTGCCTTCCTCTCCAACTGTGCTAAAATGGGTTGCATGGTTCCTAGGCTGCCTCTGATGATTTCTGTTCAGAGATCTGCCGTACTGGGACATTTTGTTTCTGAAGTCCTGGGCTGTTCCCATTCTCTCTTGCCCTCGTGTACAGTGGCTGCTGCCAATGTGCTGTGAGCGACTAGGAAGAACCACAGCACTGACATGAGCCTCGTGCATCACCCCTCGGTGTACCCGGGAGCATGGCTGGTGGCTGAGCCCAGCCAGGCTCTTCCTGCAGGCTGGAGAGAGAGCAGGAGATGGTGCTTATTTTACAGCTAGTTACACTTACGGGAACACTTTTCTCATGGCATCTTCCCACGTGCTTTTTCTTAACGTCAGTCCCATGTTCTCTGAAAGGGAGAGGTTGGCATTAGCGTGCTCATTGGCCAAGCCCTGTGACACCCAAGTGTCATAGAAAGCAAATGCAACTCATAGTCAATATATATCATACAGGCATCCAATTGCCTAATGAACCAGCTTCTCCTAGTCATCAGCAAGCGTAACCCCAAGCAGTAACAGACCATCAGGTCTCTTCACTGCGTGCTATGCAGCAGCCCCATCCACTCTTCCCTCTGCCCAAACACCACAGCCCAGAGCATGCTCAGACAGAGCTGGTTCTCCCACAGCTCCTCTGAGGGGCACAAACAGAGCATCAGGGAACAAAATCAAGGTGACAGGGGCTTCAGGAGATTGAAAGAGAAACAGAGAGACATACAGATATGTTGGTATCAAAAGAAAAGCCATCTGGAGAACTAACCATGGCTAGTCACTCCAAAAGAGAGTCCTATGTGCTGTGACTTACAGGTTATGGGCACAGATGCCACATTCATTTTCGTAAGTAAATCCATCTGTGCCACAGACTGGGAGCAGGATCCTTGGACAGGGTATCCGGGCTTTACCATCCTTAATCACTCTTGATGGGTATTGACTGCAATCAATCTACAAAAAGCAGGGAAAGTCAAACCTGGGGAAGTCCTCATGCTCTGAGAAAACCCCAACGTAACCTCCTCCTGCCTTGTCTTTTATGCTGGGATGCTGAGACAACACTAGTGCTACATTTCAGTTCTCTCAAAATCAGGCTGAGTCAGTTCTGCATGAATCCTCTCATGCACAGAGGGGACTGCACAGCACCACATAGTTTGTGAGAAGTCAATTAACTAGGGTAAGTAGCTCGGTCAATTCCAAATGCAAGATACACCAGAAAAACAAAAAGGAGAAAAACATAGTCCCCTTTTCATTCTGCAGTATAGATATAAACAAAATACCAAAACAGTGGATGAATTTGGACCTTGTTGACCATGCATTTGAAGAGCATCCTCAAAGGAAGATCTAAGCTCAAACTGCCCAACTTCCACGTTTGTGTGTTGGCATATCCTAGACCCAGCCCTGCAGCTTCTTCACTGATACACTCAGATCAACACTTCAGTTGTGCTCCATATACCAGAACATACCCAGCTGCAAAGGTTGGTGTAGGTATGAATTGGTGACATAAAGCCTGTGCCTAGCCCCCCTGCAACCCAGCTGCCAGGGTTGTGTGGGCAAGGAGGGCCCAGAGGACACCTGCCTCAGGACAGAGGGGATTTGTAGGCATCCTCAATACACGGGGCTGACAAGACTTAATAAACACGGGGAGAAAGCCAGGCTTCAGCCCAGCTCACTTTCAGAGTAGATGTAGCCTCAGGGAACCTTTCAGTTGATACAGCTGAGAGAAGGAATATGCCTCAGATCGAATACTTGCCTCAGAAGTCTCCTGTCTGCATTTTCCATCATGCTTTTTGCCAACATGGGTCCTGTGTTTTCTGGAAGAGGGAAGCAATAAAGTTGAGGAACTAAATGTGTTACCTCTTGGTCACAGTCACGTGCAAAGTGAAGCAAACCATGGCTTCAGACTCTATAAGAGTGTATCAGAATAGCTACATTACTTCACTTATTAACAAGCTCATCACATCTTCTCACAACATGCAATTTAAAGCAATATTCTGACTTATTCCTCTGCTGCCCAGCCCACAGAATAATCCAAGGAACTGCCATGTGACTCTTCAAAATTTCCCCTCATGAGCACAAAGAGAGTATCAGAAGGAAACTCAAGGTAAATCCAAAACCAAATCCGTTTCTAAGAGACTTGAAGAAATAAGCATAAGCAGAAATGCAGAAGGATGGTTTTCAGGACTGCAAAGCACTGCTAGCTACTGAGGAGTGCACTACGTATGGCACTTACCCATTGTGGGCACAGATCCCACATTCGTTATCATATGTAATGCCATCTGTGCCGCAGACTGGACTCAGGATCCTTGGACAGGATACTAATACTTTGCCATCTTCAGTGGCCGCTGTTGGGTAATTACTGCAGTCAACCTGTCAAAACAAGGAGAATTATCTCTGGTGGAGCCCTTGCTATGGGAGAAAAGTTGATGCAAAACCTTTTCATTCTGTATCCCAGCCTCCATGGTTTCTGCAACAGGACAAAGCCCTGATACACTGAAGCTAAATCTTCAGTCAGAAATGAGCTTTCTGAATATTATCCTAGTTCTCTAGGAGTCAAGAAGGAGGACTATCTTGGAGAAGAGATCCTTCAGGCAGAAGAACATGTACAAGAGTACATGTACAAGAGATTTTGGGCCCATTCTCATAAAAAAGAACACTGTCTTGAATTCAGTTTTCACCAAAAAACTAACTGTTTTGGTTTGTGTTGGTTTTCTCCCCACTTCTCGAGCTCTATGGTGACTTATTCCTTCAGATTCCCTGTAGTTAAGCACAGGGTTTGAAAGGATAGAGAAAAAATGTTTCTCTCTCAGTTGAAGAATGGACTTTCTACATCCCATAATTTTGAAGCTGAAATATAGAAGCTTCTCTTCCTGCGGCACCAGGGTGTTAGCCCTGTACAAATATACAATAAGCTAGATAAGTGTGTATGTTTAGTGCTCTTATGAGTCCCACTGTCTCTGTGAAAGCAACCAGCATGGGAGTTTTGAATCCCTGTTGCAAAAGGTAGAAATGCTTGTGATCTCCAGAGAGAAAACTGCCAACCTGCACAGCAAGTAAAATCTTGGGCGTCCCCTTTCCCTGGGCACAAAAGCCAGCTTTGCACGTGGGGAAGTGAATTGTGCAGCACTGGTTCACTGCAGCTTTTCGTTTCCCAGCTATCTCCTTTCTCCTTTGTCAGTTTGGTGTGATGTGCATGGAGTGACTCTCTTTGGGGCATGGAGGATGGAAAATCCACCCTCACTGTGCAGAAAAGCAGCGCATGGACTGGGACCCTCCTAAGCCTTGTCATATGGTCCTGTTGCAGTTTCCTAGGGAAATCTCTGGGGTTCTCAGGATTCTATTTACAGCCCTAAGAGATGGATTGACTTCTACTGCACTTACAGGGACAACCTTCTGCTTGCATTCTCCATCATGCATTTTGCTAATGTTGGCGTGATGTTCTCTGAAAGAAAGAGATGTTTGGTTAGGAAGCTTTGAGAAGAACTTTTCCCATCACACTCTAGGCACTGGGACAAGAAAGCAAGGTCCCACCCGCACAGTGGGACACTACAACTGCTTGGCTTATCTGAATGCATCCCGCAGACAGTAACAGCAAATGCAGGGTATTTCCATGGTAATTAGGTGTTAGGAGTAATTAGGTGTTACTCATAACACTTTGATCTGTTCATGGCTCTGCTCTGGGTTGTCCTTTGATTCTTTTGTGATTCCCCTCATGATCACAGACAGAAAATGGGGAATAAAACTCAAGTTGACTGGAGAATTTTAAGCAGTCAGTTCCAAAGAGACCTACAGAGTCAACTGCCTTCAGACTGGTGTTTTACAGAGGTGCTTCCGAGAGCCTTAAGTATTGCTAATTATCCAGAAGGATGTTCTATGCACAAGACTTACGCATTATAGGCACAGATCCCACATTCATTGTCGTAAGTGAGGGTATCTGAGCCACAGACTGGTTCCAGTATCCTTGGGCATGCTACCATGATGTGATCACCTGTAACAGTTTTTTGGTACTTGCTGCAATCGATCTGTAAAAAATAGCAGGAATAGAGGAAACAAACAAAAAAAAACCCCACTTTTTTGATATAAAGCTATAACACTCCCACATAGTCTGCTTACTCTCCCTCAGCCTTTGGGGACAAAGCAGAATCAAACTAATTCCACTATCAAAAGTGGAAGCCCGAGTCAGTTCTGTGGGAATTCTCTCCTGCTGAAAAATAAAAGGAGGCATAGCAAGGACTGTGATTTGGATTTTGTGAGGTCCTCCATAAGATCCTGCTGGAGCTATCCAGGTGGTGAGATCCAACCTTCAGCCAGCACATTTTCATTTTATTCCCAATTACAGAGGTTAGAAATCTGAATTAGAAAAGCGCAGAGACATGGTACCAGACAGCCCATGAAAACCTTCTCAGCTTTGGTTATCATCAGATTTTAACTTCCCTTGGGCTGTGCAGACCAGCTGTGCATGTTCCGTTTTCCTCCTGTGTAGCGTTTGAACTGTCCCCTTTTAAAGTCTTCTGTGGACTTTGTCTTACCACAATAGGTTGCAGCTCGCATTCTCCATCATGTGCCTTTTCCACACTGGTCCTGTGTCTCCTGGAAGAAAGCAGACCTATGTCAGGGACCACAGGGAGCAGCATCACCTTGAGCCTGGCAGTGTCGGCACCCAGCTGACACCTCATATGCTCCTCTGCCTGGTCCATCTTTGCGGGGACAAAGCTGACACCCTTACCTGGAGTCCCTTGCCTGCAGCTTCTGCTGGGTTTCCAGCAATACTCACTTGTTGTGGAGGCAGATTCCACACTCGTTGCTGTACGTGGTGCCGTCGGTGCCACAGACTGGCTCCAAGTTCCTCGGGCAAGCTACCCAGGATGTCCCATCCTTGCCAATGCCGCTGGAATATTGGCTGCAATCAACCTGTGAAAGCAGCACAGAATCAGCCCTAACGTCACAGAAAGAAACCCCCACGCAGCCTCCAGCCACCACAGCGCCTGCAGCTCCTGCCGAGAGGTAAATTAGAGGTATTAGTTTGAATCTGCTCAGGCAGGCAGGAGGAGGGAATCCTCTACAGAAGTTTCTGATCATGCTTTCCTGCCAGGGGTTGGGGGAGGCAGGGCACAGAGGAAGGAATGCTGTGGGTGAAACAGTGCCTAATGAAGGCAGATAGTAATTGGGAGCCTGGCTGTACACCGGAGCCCCTCAGCTCACAATCTGATCGTTTCCAATCACACTGCAGTCTCCGGTGAGTTCCAGGCATCTCGCAACTGCGTGGGAAGAACCTGCAGACAAACCCATCACATATCCCCTGCTGTTTTCCTCTCTATGATATACGTACAGAAAACCTATACAAAGAACACAGTTCTGTGGGTCTTACTGTACAGAAAAAGTTATCAGAATCACAGTCTTTGATACATAGTATATCATCTTAAGAGAGCATTCCTCATGAGGAGGTAACCTATTGCCTTTGGCTTGGGGTAACTCAATTGTGTCTAAGAGGATTATAGGATTGTATCATTACTTATCACTTTCTTCATTTTATTTAATGAACTGAAAATAGTGTCAAAAAATGGAGGATGTTTTACTTCCTCATGAAATTAGCAGTATCATTTGATCATGCACTGGCAAATACTATTTGAAGAGCCAAGCTTTCATTTGATTCAATTCACTTGCTCATCAGGTAATTTCATACTGTTTCTACTTTACCAGAAACCTGGAATAGAACAGAATAAATAGATCTGTAGCTCACCTCAATTCCAAAGGCAATACCTTGGGGGGAAAAAAAAGAAAAAAAAAATCAAATTATTGATGTGCAGAAATGCTGTATGTAAATCTTTTCATGAAACTGTTTAATTCAGTAACTGTTGTTCACTAGTTTATTTGGTTTAGGAAAACATGGAGTTTTACATTACGCCAGTAAATGATCATAAGATGCATTAAAAGTTACTAAATAAAGTTTAATTGCACTTTTGAGGGGAAATAGGAACAGGTGAGAGCACGCATATTAATCCCTCACTAAGATGTTACACAGAAGCGATACAGGTACTTTCAGTTCTGTACTCCACCTCTTCTAAGGGACTTTATATTTGACTCTCTAAAGCTTGGACATGCGTGTTTAATGGGACTGTCATCCACTGGCACTGTCCATCTCCAGTTACCAGGAACAGCACAGCAAACTTACAGATCGATCCTAGAGGTTAAAGTTTGCACTTAAATTGCTCATATGGACAGCAATGCCATTTCTAGCAGTTCTACCTTGCCCTTACACACAGTACTCCCACATGCAAGCTGCTGCCCTGCGCTAGGACTGCTCCTTCAGCAATTTGCTCCTAGAAACCAAGATGACAACAGTCACCTGTGTGAGGTTTGCTGAAACCTCAGTCTTGAAGTAGAATTTTTTTGCTACACTCTCTCAGGAAAAGTATTTCTTCATGGAATAAGGCTCTCTTTCACGTTACAAGACAGAAATATTTTACTGAAATTAAAATTCATCTCCAATTCATCTAGAACAACCTCTGCAATGTCCCAAGAAATACTCACCCAAGCAGGACCAAAGGGCCAGAGCCGCCTTCACGACAACCCCCGTTATCTTCATGGCAGACAGAGCTACTGCTCCAGCGCTGCCCGCTAGCTCTCTGTGCGGGAGACAAAGATTGCCGGTCGGAGCAGGAATATATAGCACACCACGGTATCAAGTGGTCCCACCTTGTCAGATAATGCCCTGAGTCTGTAATCAACATGCAAACCCAAAAATATATTTACCCAGATCTAGATTCCTAGCTAATGATTGACATGGGCGTGTATGACAGCAAAGGGCCTTTTGTGTAGCTCGAGGGGAGTGGGGAGCGTGCCAGGACCCCTCTCCTCCCGGACGGATCTGCCCTAGCCCCGGGCTGCCCCTTGCACAGTTGCGACACGTTGTAGGCTCACATCTACCCTGCGACTGGCTCAATGCAATTAGATCATTCTCCTCCTCTATAGTTTTCAACTGAGCTGACAGCAGAAACCCTCGTTATTTAACCTCAGAGCATGATTTTGTACTTTTCACCGCTGTATTTCATCCCAGTTTGAGCCCAGGCAATTTCAGCCCAGAAGGTCACCCTGTGCTGTGCAGGAAAAATCCAGCTTTTCCCCTGTTTTAAAAAACTCAGCAGTGCTCTGCTCCACGTACCAACTTTTTCTGTACTACAACAAGAAGCAAAAATATTACATTTGGTCCTAAAATATATCTTTTTGGCTGTTCACTGATAACTCCCATGGTACCCTCTGCTCATCTGCTACCACCTTCCCCGTGGCCAGTTCCTGACCCACTGCACCAAGCCTAAGTGACACCATCCCACAGGGCAGCAAGCCAAATGTTTCTGATGTCTGCATAGACTAGATGTACTCTATATCCTTTATCTAGGAAGTCAGCCAACTTTGCAAAGATTGATATTAGCCCACGCATGTTTTCCTTCCTGAAAATTCACTGTGTACATTATCCCTTTATGCTTTATATCTTTAGTTTTCGTCAAATTCCTCCTGAAGGTTTGCCCACTATTAAGGTAACAGAACTTAGATTGGTCCTGAATGCTTTTTTTGTCCTTTACTTAAGGAGATTTTTGGCAATTCTTTGGATTGGTCTCAATCCCAGTCTTCTTAATTGGGATCTTAAATTCTCCAAATTTCTCACTAACTTTTAATCTTTCAGATTCTGTACTTGGTAATCAAAATCCTTACTTGCAGATCTATTTTTGACATAATTTAAATAGAGTGAGCTCATGTTGAATCATCCTAGTTTTATTTTCTAAGAGAAGGACATCTCCAACATCTTTCTCACTTGAAAAGCAAATCTACAACTCCACAATTTTGGGGATTACCTAATGGAAAATTCTATTTGCTTTCATATCCAGGAGCTCTGCTAATATTAGCAGTTTGCAGTGTGCATCTGCAAAGCTGAAGCCCCTCCAAATGCCAGCATTTCCAGCTTCATTAATCTCTAGTGACATTTGAGAGATCTCTATTCATGTACCTTGATTTCATTCTTTCCCCCGATGTCTCCTGCCCTGTCCCGTATCACAGTTCCACCAAGTGTCAAGGACTCCAGACCTTTGGACTGATGCAGGCTTCAGCTACAAGGACCTCTGTTCATCCTGATTACAGTATCCATCTCTCAGGGCTTATTCCAGCCCAGGCAATCATCAATTAATGCTTCCTGGCAGAGGAAAATGTATCTTGACAACTTAATTGCCAGACTCTGTAAAAGCTGTCATGGTCAAGCAAATTCCTGCCAGTGTCCACAGAGATAACACCTAAACCTTACAGGAAAGCAGATATTATTTGCAAACCAAATCTGCAGTTAAAATAGATTGACACAGCACATTCTGTCAAGATCACAGCAATTCTCTTCCAGCTAAGTTAATTTTGGGGAAGAGTTTACAATAGGAGACAGATTAAAGGACCAGAACAGCAAACACCTGTCAGGGATCTAGAAAAGAAATCAGGAACTAGAAAAAAATCACCGCAGCTATGGCACGTCTGCTGTCCCCCACATCAGCCAAGGGACATAGTGCTGCGACCCTCTGGGTGAGCTGTTTGCTTCACAGAGAGCACTTCCACAGAGCTTTTTCCACCAGCTGTTTGTCCATCAGAACCAGAGCAGAAGGTGCAGCACATCCCAACCACGCTGGACAGGGAGCTGCAGGAACTTTGGTTGTCCCCATATGTTTATACCCTTGTGTTTGTGCAGCCCCCACTTGCAGTCACACTGTGTCGATGTCTACCTGCTTATTTTCCCTTCACCAAACACGCCAGGAGAGGCAGGCTGTGCAAAGCCCGGCCGGCTGAGCAGCTCTGGACACGAGCACTCTGCTCCTTTCTTCTGCTGCCTCTCCAGGTTACCTCTAGTCCCAGCTGTGAATTCTCTGTCACCATTCCTGCAGAATTTCGCTGACATGGGCCAAGAAAGGAAGCAACTCCTCTGAAGCCAGAAGGCAGTAAAGCCAACTCACCTTTTTTCAGGAACAGATGCAGAAATTGCCCATGTTTCCCATCCACAAACTAAGTGTTCGGTTGTTACTATACACAACGTTAAACTGTTTCTTTTGGGATCTTCAACACCAAGGAGTTAGATTTGTAATTTGTACATAGCTGCATTTCCATCTCCCTATTTTCAGTGAACAATTTGAGTGGGGCTGCTCATACCCTTGTGCAGGGAAAGCTTTTAAAGTTCTGGTGGTGTAGTCCCAGCAGGAGGGCTGGGCAGCAAGAGGCTCCTGCAGCAGCCTGGAGCTGGGACATCCCAAGGAAATGACCTGGACAAGAGCTCCCTGCAGCAAGGAGACCCTTGCAGGAAAGGACAGATGTGCTAACAGATGCCAAACAGGAGCCCTAAAGAGAGAAAAGAGAAAAGTCTTTTATCCCCCAGGATAAAAGCAGATGGGCCACAGAGTCATGATAATCAAGGCAAATTATTCTGAACCCCCTCAGGTGCCCATACACAGCAGTCCCTGGGTGGGACTGTCACAGGGACACAGGGAGAGCTGGAAAAGAGAGCTCTGCAGCAGACCCAGAGGGGCTTCACTGCACAAGCAGCATCAGGCTTTCCACATCACGACTTGTTCAGTTCTTGAAGCAGCAAATGCTCCTGAACTGCAGGATTTCTGGCACTGTCTACAGAAGCAGATTGGAAGAGGTCCCCTGGCCAGGGCACACCACACTGCCGTGCGTGGGCTCTGCCTCTGTGGTGGCTGTGAGAGCAGCTGGGAGATGGTGGGCAGAGCTACCGGGCTCCAAAAGGACAGCCCGCAGCAGGTTGAGAAACACCATGGCGAGGTCAAGGTCTGCTGAGGCATCTGCCAGAGTCAACAGTCCTCACTACGCACAACACTCCTCACTATAGCGTTTGCAAGCCCTGAAGAACTGCATAAGTACCTGACACCTTGTATGAGAGAAAAAAAAAAAAAAGCAAGAAACTCAAGGCCCCCGCAGAGAGTAGTTTAGCTCCAAACCCATCAGCGCTGAGAGGCCTGGAGAGCAAAGCTGCCCATCCGTAACACCAGTTCTGCAAAACCTCAGAAAGTGCTGTGAACCACACGGGGTCTGTGGATCTTGGCAAAAGAGGCACCCTTAATAAAGCGTAACTTGCAGCAAACTGAAGACTCCCCAGAGCGCTGGCACCTTTCCATCTTCCCAGAGGACTGTTTTGGCATCATTTCTGTGTTAGAGGGCAACACAAAGGTTAACCAAGAGCAAGTATAAAATAAAGGGCAATAAATCCCCAATACCTATTCAGCCTTTGCCTCCTTCTCCCCAGGAGCCTCATGGAAATAATGTGTGGCATCGCTCACACAGAGTCCCACTGGAGCGCCACCGCACACAGCACTGCTCAGGATGGGCATCATTGTCAAGCCCTTGGAGGGACCTGCAAAAGGGGGCTGAAAGCAAGAAAGAAGGGACCGGGCAGGCTGCCGAGAGCAGAAAGGAGTCAGCATTGCTACCTCTGGTGCAACAGCACAGGCAGTTTTAGCAAGTCACTGTCCTGTGCCTTCTCAGCAGACAGGTTTGGAATTTGATTAACAATCCCTTATCGCCAGCTGCGATTTTTGCAGATGGTAATTTCTGCTGGCAGCAGGAGAATCTAGAAGGTGCTCAAATACTGACAGAAGAGGCTACTAGGGCACCGTACTCATCAGTTTATTGCTTTTAGAGCACAGTTAGGGCAGGTTTTACAGGTGATTATTTTAAAACTTAAGTACTCGAAATCACTACAAATTATAATAGCTTTCAAGTGCACTGATTTTCATTTGCAAGAATTTATTTTAAGCCACAAATTGTGCACTGCTTTTATGAAATCATGTAGATGTCCCTGCCCATGATTTTAGCTGGAATCGGTAAGCACACATCATCAGAGAACATTTTTACTGCCTGATATTCATCATCCTCAGGCTGCATAAATAACATTCAAGAATTTACTTGTTTCATCACAGTTCAAAGGCAGACAAATTTTGCATTCCCCAAAACAGCTAACCAGGACCAAACTGAGGACTTTCACCCTGCATGACTGTACTTTGTGAGGGTATTTTCCACCTAGAAATAGGCAGTAATAATTTATTTCTAAATCATAGTGTTTTCTCACATTAAGAAGCAGCATACAAAACATTAACAACTAGTTATATCAGAATATGCTGATAATAAAATCAGATTTTATTATTATAAGCAGAAATAAAATGTGATGCTCACATAAGCATTCCAAGAGTTTAAAATCAATTCTCATTAACTGCAGTAGAAAAGGATTTGACAACTTAATAAAAAAAAAAAAAAAACAAACTGTCTTGGTGGGAGTGAAATTGATATTAGGTAAAAATCCTGTCAAAATCTGAAAGAAAGTCACTGCAGCCTTATCTGCAACAGAAAGTTTACAGATCAGGTCACAGCTAAAATGGACTCAAACACTGTGTGCGTTCATTCAAGGTCTTCTGGAAATGCCCTGCAATAAAGTTTATACAAATAAAGAATGTATTTGCTTTAAGTAACAGCTATAAGAAAAAGTACATGCACACTGCCAACAGATTTCTGTTAACCCACCATCACAGTCTCCTGCCCCCTGCCTTCCACCCCACTTTCCGATGCGTTGCCCCCAACAAGCCAGGGGAGCCTTCAGCTTGAAGACCTGGCTTCATCTTAAAATAATCTCAGGCTATAAGTGAATTAGAACTGTCTGTAAATCAGCTACATCTCAAAACAAAAATACTTTTCCTTAAATAGTTGAAGCCATTCAACACCATGGAACTTCTCACTTCACCATCTTCCCCATAGCACCAGGATCCCAAAGGAAAGATCCTTCCCTCCCTGCAGGAGATGGCTCCCGAGATGGGCACTGGCTGAACCCTTTGTGCCCACATGGCCTTGTTTGGGGAATGAAGTTCAGGCCAAGGCATAAGGGTGACCCAAAAGCACATGGTGATGGTCCATGGGCCACCTGGATGGCTGAGCTTTCTGCTTGGCCAGCACTGCCTCGCAGCGCCATCAGCACTTCTGCCCTCTTGGAGCAAGAAACACTGCTGGCCAAATTCACACCTCCAGATCCCAGAGACCTTCCCAGCTCTGCCCCCAACCCCAGCTTTGGTGGGACACCATCAAACATCACCAGTCCAGGTGTATCTACTTCCCACAGCTGCTCAGAGGGGTCTGGATTTTCCAGTGCCTCATACGGGGAGGCTGGAAGAGGACGCTTACTGCCAGCCCCGCCCATGGGGTGCTTTAAAACAATTTTTCCTCTGTGAATTTCCAAATGTAAACCAATTAAATCTCAAAACAACCCTCTGAGGTAGGTAAGTATCTTTTAATGTTCTTTTTACAGGCAAAAGAAAAGGGCTGAAAGGAGGGTGAAGCGATTGACCCAAGACCCCACGAGTCAGAGAGAACCTGACCTCCGGTCCCTCCTCACAAAACCCCAGACCACACTCTTCCTCCTCGGGTCCAACATCTTCGCTGGGTATTTACAGCAGCTGGTACACCCCAGGGGTTTCTGCACTTGCTTATTGCCTAAGGGACATACGGTGTAAAGCCAGAGTGGGGACTCGTGTCCCTCCCGCGAGGCTTAGTGAAGAAAAGTGACATAAAGCTGCTGAGTTATCTTTATTGTAGAAGCATGTTAAGACACAGCAAGGCGGCAGAGACCGCAATGGCGTGTGTGGGGCAGACCTGGGAAGACACCGCTGGGTCCCCACAGCACTTTGCCCTCCACCTGAGCAAGGACGGGCCCCGTTCCCTGCTGAAGGGGATGAAGGCAGCTCTGGCGGTCCTGGGGACTCGGCAGCTCCCCTGATGCTTGACATCAACTCTTCCTTTACTTGCCCTAAGGAGACAGGGGAAGACAGTTTATTACTATAGTCCCAGAAGGTAAAGCAACCTGAAAGGACAATGAGGAAGCCTCAAAGCTGTGATGCTCCCATTCTCCATAGCAGCTCTGGGCCACCCCATGATGGGGGACAGCAGCACACTGCTCCACAGGGACATATTGGCTGAAAAAAACAGAGCTGGGGGAAAAGCAATGGGCAGAGCCCACCACTGCAGGCACTGAAAAGCCTGCACATTTCCAGGGGCTCAGCCCCACCATTGCCTGGCTGCAGTGAAAGGGGAATGCACGCTGCAGAGCCCCCTGTCCCAGCCCTGCAGCCCACCCAGGCAAGGCTGGATGCTCCAACCCCTGTGAAATGCAGCCTCCAGAGGACAGGCTGGACAAGAAGGGTAAATCACTGCCCCTCTCCATACCTTTGGTCACAGCTGATCCCTGATGTTTGCTGGCAGTCTGAGAACCATTACTTCTGTAAAGAAAGAACAAAAAATAAGTCCATGTTGAAGCACGACCACCGCTGTGTGACACTTGCAGAGCGTTAGTATCGGTGTGACAGCTCAGCGGCACATGGAACAACCAGAGAAGAGCCTGGCACCAGACTGGGTCACTGCCAGCCTAGGAAAACAATTTCACACCTACTACCTAGCTCAGAAAGACCCTGCTTTTTTTTTGTTTTTCCTCCTTCTGCCACCTTGAAAAGAAATATGACAAAATAAAGAGCACTGTAAGAAAAGGGGACTTGCCCATTGCAAATCTGGGAGTTACCTGTTTGTTAGCCAACAGATATAAAAAAGGAGAAACTGGATACCCCCTTTTTTTCCTGGCCTATTGATTAACCTGGACAGATTAGTGACTATCGCATGGGTGATTTGTGGAAAAACTTTTGAACAATCAAAGGAACCATGAGATATGCAGTATTAAAAGTGAAATGTACTGGCAAGACCCACAATTAATTCACCCATGTGAGATAGCACTGCAGGACCTAGTGGCCAGCTATCTTACCAAAAAAGATATCTAAGCCCAGGACTCTGACCCACGTTTATCTGCAGTAAAGCAGCATGGCTATGGCACAGACCTCCTGGGGAAGGTGGTGAGCCCAGACTGAAGCCGCAGGAACAGGCTCTCCCTGCAGCAAGGTTTTCCACTACAGCAGTGCACAGATACACCCTTTAGTGTCAGATCTCTCTCAGACCACACTACTTCCATCCCTTCCTTCAAACATCCCTCCCTGGCGGCAATCCGTCCACCGGGCAGGAATTGACAGAAACAACTGGAAATCCAGCAGGAGCTTTGCAGGCAGGAGTGACCACAGGCACTGAGCTGCAAAGGGATGAGGCAGACTGCACACTTTTTGTTAGGCAACCCAGCATCCTCCATGGATAATTTTAAAGTACAGCTCAAGGAAATATTACATTTTTGGGTAACAATTTCTTAACTTCCTCCAAAGTTTGAAGAGAGGCTTTTGCATTTTCATTCTGCACATTGCAACTGTCCAAAACCACTTCTGATTGCAAAAGCACTGCTGGAGCTGGTCTCCTCCAAGTTTTAGTAGCATACAATGAGTGCCTGGATCTTCAGTAGAAAGGAGAATTCATTATACTGCAAGTGACCATGAATTTCAGTGCTGGAAGTAACATTGCTCTCTACATTGTTCATAAGCTTCCAACTGAGAAATAGGGAAAGTCTTTGATGGACTCAAGAGGTTTTCCAAGGAAACGGGCTTCAATAAATTTCCAATCTGATTCTTCAGGTGACATAATATACATAAAGAATAAATCATTGTGCATGGGGGTTTATGTTTGGCTTTTTTTTGCCCCAGGGAAAAAGCTTACCACTTTCCCTCTTAATTGCATCCAACTCTCCTTGGAATACTTAACACAGCTACAAGCTGTCTGACTTTCAGTAAATGGTGAAATTCCTCTAATTGCAAAGGCTTGAGAGTTGTAAGAGCTTGGTGAAACAGAAAACAGTAAGGAATTCCACACCAGGCAGAATTTTGTGGGAATCCTCTCTATTTTTCAGTTGCCATGATATACCCAATCTCCTCTGTCTTGGGCAGTGTGGCCACAGCCACCAACAGGCTGACATAGTGCCTGGTGTCCCTGCAGTCCCACAACACAAGCCAACAGAGGCTCCAAAGGTCAAGACAAAGGCTTCCAGTACAATCACAGGCAAAATTATTTCTCTCTCCACTACAATTTCTCCAACTTTAAACAAAGTTAAGAGCACTGTGCTGCTTTACAGAAGAGGGGAAGAGGAGCTGGGATGTTTACTTTTTAATGTTTTGGGGATCTGCTGGCATGCAGGCACTGAGCATAGGAAGGCATGGCATAACACTATGGCATAATGGCAGTCCCATAGGAAAGCTTTCTTGCCTACACACACATTGGTACAAAATTCATATTCAAAAGCCAAAGCTCCCATCCAAAACTTTACAGAACTTCTCTGTTTGGCTGTTTCAAAATTTTGATTCTCTCCAGGTTTGGAGAGTAGGAACAAATCTCAGTATTTCCCTGGGGATGAATATTCAGTTTCTCAAGATTTCATGCCAGTACTGAAGACGGTCCTCCCTGCGTGTTACAGGGCATCTCTCACACTCAAGAGATACGAATGCAGACCCTGGCTGCAAATCAAAGAGCTGGAGACTGCCAGACTGCCACTAGTGGAAAGACAAAGCACAACTGAGAAATATTTAACTCATCTGCTATATGGGATCACACAAGATGTCAAGGCTCAAGACCTTTCCCAAAAGTATTACACTTAGTGAATAATTTTCATTTCCCAGCCATCTCTCTGGATGTTATTTGGGAAATGAGCCCCTTATGGTTGACACAGTTCTAGTCTTTCTGGCTTCAAAGTCCCCAGAGGAAAACCAGATGTTTTCCCAGACATGTCACTCTCCTACCCCACAACCCAGGTAAAACATGGAGACCATGCCCAGGTTATATTAAATCCAAGTCTGAACCTGTATTTACACATCTGGACCATGAGCACCCCACTCCTGGGGCTCCACAGACACAGGGGCCAGGCTGTGTCCCCAGCAGGCACTCGGATGCCACACACAGCAGAGAGGCAGTTCAGGTGGCCGTCTTCTCCACCTCAAAAAAAGAGGAAATCGGGGACTCCAATACCCCTCTTGCCTCCCAGCCTGTGTCACAACTGTGCCCTCCCAACCTGCAGGACTCCTCCAGCTGACCCTAACAGCACCAGGGTGTGATGCACCTCCTGGCTGAAGAGCAGCCACAGAGGATGGCTTTAATTAACCCATTACTACAGTTAACATGTTAATTCAATTAACCTGTGAGCTAACCTGCCTGCAGGGGGGAGGTACTGGCCCCCAGCTATTGCTGAAGAGCACAGCAGGGCAGCTGGAGACCAGCCACCAAGAACTTCCCATTTTTTACTGGCCATCGTGGCTGCCTGCATCAGGCCCCCACAAGCTGAGACGGTGCCAACAGGGGAGTTTCACAAGGGGAAAGAAAAAGATTGATGTTTCCCCAGCCCAGCTGTGGCATGCTGCTTACCACTTGAGGGGCAGGCTGTCGGCATTCACCTCGATAGCTTATCGTGACGTAGTTTGAAGCTCTCCTGCAAAGGGAGGACAAGATATCGCTCATTATTCCCTTGCAATGCCCCAGCTCCCTGCCATCAGCATGACAGTCCTCTGTGGACTCCTTAATACTTTGACGCCACTTCCAATATGATGGCATTTATTACTCCCCAAACAATCTCATGATCGGGTAGAAAGGGAATAAGGGACTCTGGAAACTTGTGTATCTTAATTAGCTGTCATCAGATTAATCTCAGGCATTTTGATCTATGTTTGCTTAACAGCAAGGCACCAAGGACACACTTGATAGTGAGTCATGATATATCAAAACAAACACTGTGCTGCAAAAGACACTCGGGAATGGTGGATGGCCCTGTATTATCGAAATCTCTCCGCCTACTCACATGGCAGCTGAACACAAGTCACATTCATTTTTGTATGTTTTCCCGTCAGTGCCACAGACTGGTTGTGAGGATTCACTGCAGAAAATCCTTCCACCCTTCACCCCATGCAGAATTCGATCACAGTCCAGCTGAAGAGAGAAAGGAATCACATTTGGTGCTGGCTCACTTGCAAGACCCTCCTTTACATGACTTAAAAGCCCTTACAAACCAAGCCTTGCCACAGGGCCCCTCTGCCCTGCAGCACATCCACCACACCTCCACCAGGCTTGTAAAGAGATAGTGTGTGTCTCTTGCAGGACTGGCCAGCAGAGTCCCCCCTGCCCCACTGCCAGACCCACTCATCTTATCCACCTCAGCACTTTGGTCCAGGGCAGGTTTATTTCTCTCACTGGGGATCCACAAGATGAAAACTTTTGCTGTTTGTCCCCAGTCCTCCTTTTCAGGGCTTGGATGCTGTTTCATCTCTGAGAATGAAGATGAAACCCATTGGTCAAAACTAAGGAAAAGCCTCTGTAGCAGACTCCGGCTGCCCGAGGGCGGTGCGACATGCGGCACAGCTTCTGACACCCACCGGGTTCAGAGACACAAGCATATATGAGCAGCTATGACTAATTAAGGGTGCCCTCTTGTTGCTTCTCAAGCATGACAACAGGAATATTTAGGCACAGCCTTCCTTACAAACCACACTTGGCATAACCACCACAAACCCACTGCAGGAGGAGTGGCCTTCAGGGACTCCGAAAAGCCTCTCGCACTTAGCTCCACACCCTACAAGTGTGCTGGGGTGGGTGTTTGAGTCATAGCAGATGTCAAACAGCAGAGGTCAGAGATCCCACAGTCTGTTCCCTGGCTCACACACAGCCCCTTCTTCAGCCTGGCCACCCACCTTGGCTCCTGGTGTTGAGAAAAGGTAGAGATGAAGGAGTGACTAATGGGTTCCCATCCCCTTCTCTGGGTGCTATAAATCATGTTGCAATGACTGCAAATGGTGCAGTCAGAGGAGAGCTGCAGCTGGAACGGAGAAGCTGTTTCACCTCCTGTCCCACCTGGAGATGCACCATTTAGCCCAAACCAATGGTTTACAAACAGCACCACGGGGCAGGAAGCACCGCAGAGAAGGAAGGTTGTGTGCTGGGCAGCACTGGGGGTTTGGCAACATTGGGGTGCTGCGATAGCACCTGCTGGTTAAACATCACTTGCTAATTTCATTAATGTGCTGCTTCCTCTCTCATCTGGGTAATCACTGATGACAATGTGAAGGCAGGCAATGCTGACATTGCAATTCACTGCTAGATGCTTTCTACACACCAGACATTGCTGCTGCAGTATGACCCGTGTGCCTGGATTACTGCCCAGGGCAGGCACCCACCCCAACGGCACCCCACATGTCACAGGTCCCAGCAGCCAGTGCCACCACTCCTTTGGCTTTGGGGAATTGGAGCTGATGGTGATATAGATGGCCCTGGAAAAAGGAGAGGAGCAGATCTGCTCTCTGAATCACCTCTCGTCAGTCAGGCTCATCAGCATCCACTCCTCCTCTGGTGCTACCAGGAAATACCACTAAGCCCTGAAGCAGACTGGAGTTATTACACCTAATGCTTCCTCTGGAATGCATCAAAATTGCTGCACCTGAACCACCTACTGGGATTTTTTTTTACTCAAATATCCCTCTTCTAAAAGCAGTTAGCGACAGAGGCTTCAGAGAGTTGAGGCAGTGTGAAGTAAGGTCCCTCCAGCCCCACAGAAAGGCATTGCCTATCCCTCCAAAACATTATTTAAATTAAACTATGCAAATGCTGGAACGATTAAAACATCAGGTCATTTTTTTAAACCATCCTAGCTCTTAAAAACACCCTGCAACAGTGAGATCCACAGCTTAGTCACCCTTTTTATGGTAACTTTTCTCTTATTACTTTCATATTTTCCACTTTTAGCTTTGTTGAAACTATTTGATTTTCTTTTTGCGGAGGCAAGGGAGAGCACAAACCTCTATCTTCCTCCCGAGTCACTCCATACACCATTGTCATCTATCACTCAGTGTTTCCCTCTTTAGCACTCCCTGCCCCTGCCAACCTTGCCCTCATCCCTTGGGCAGCCCCACCACCCTGCTCCAGCCATCACTTTTGACTCAGCACCTTCTCAACACACAAGGGCGGCACTCCTCACCCCACTTTGGCTATGTGTGGGGCAGGCATCCCACCTGAGCTCAAGGCCAGCACCCTGATAGCGCACATACTTCCCTAACAAGCCAAGGCCAGAAGCCAAACTGGCTTAGGAGGGTCCCGTAGGGGCATTCCCCAGCTCTGCTCCCCTCCCTTCTTCTTCAGTGACAGGGGATACAGGGACTAGCATCAGGGTACAGATCCTTCCACTCATTCAAACCCTTCCAAGGACATGGGGCCGAGGGAAAAGCTTTAAGGTGACAGCAGGAACGGGATCAGCGCAGCAGCTCCGCACCAGCAGAGGAGCACCCCACAAGAGAGGTCCCCGTTTCTGCCCACGCAGCTGACAGATGCAGATGGGTTTACCAGCTGGTAGGCATTGGTGTCTCTGCTCTGCACTCTCTGGCCAGGTGCCTGGTTGCAGTTCCTACCGCTCTGAGCTGCGTTTCCTTGCGGGCTGTCAGGGAGAGAACAGAGAGGCAGCTCATCGCATCTGGTTGCAGTTCCTACCGCTCTGAGCTGCATTTCCTTGCGGGCTGTCAGGGAGAGAGCAGAGAGGCAGCTCATCGCACCTCCCCTCCAGAATGGGGTGCAAACCCACCCTCCCCACAGACTCTGGCAGGGGGTTCTGCACCCCGTGTCTGCTGGCATCACTTGGAGGGTGGGGAGATGGAGGGGTTGCACCAGCCAAAACCAAGAAGTCTCAGAGGTCCCCAGCAAAGGTTCTGAAAAAGCAGCAACAAAACAGACAGGAGTGCCTGACCAGTGCCCAGAAAGCACATGGTGCACCAGGCACTGCCTCCGAGCAGAAGCCAGGGCCAAGCAGAGACATGTGCCCTGCCAGGGGACAGGGTTTGCTGGGCACAGCTGTCCTGAGGGGGATTTTGAGCACAGCAATCACTGGTGCTGCATGTAGAGGAAAGTCAAGGACAAAAAGGAGCAAGGGTTGCATGAGAAACATGCTCTGCTCTACACATCTCTTCCCCAGACGAGCCTAGCCCATGGGGAGACGCGCTGCACTGAGCACCAAACACTACAGCGTTCAGTTCTCCAACCCAGGCAGGGCCACTTGTCT
>NW_010097880.1:0-19548 GCF_000699245.1 Pterocles gutturalis | reverse complement strand
CTGTTCCAGTTATCTTCCTACCCACCCCTAGGGAAAACATGCAGGTAGAAGGGGGCAGAAACGGGTGCCAGGGCTCATGGGGTGGTTGGGGGGGGACAGGCTGCCAGCCCAAGCGCTGCTCCACTCACCCGCTGTTCGATGAGGAGGGACGTCGCTCGTTCACACCCTGCTGCAACCCTGAACCCTGGCAGCTCTTCTGCAAAAGAGGCAGGATCACGTTCAACAACCAAGCACAGAAAATACTTTTATACAAACTATAAAAAAGCTAAAGCAGCTCCTGTCCTCCCCGCTCCTCCTCCCCGGCCCAGGGAATCACAGGGCTGTTTCTGGAGAAGCAGGTCTGATGCTCCGTGCAGGTTTTAACACCCACCAAATGTTATCGTCTGAGGGCTGGCAGGATTGCGGGGAGTCTGAACCTGCCTTTTACCTCACATAGAGCATCAAAACACTGAGAAAGCAAGAGGGGCTGTTCTGCCAGGTCCAAACATGCCCACTTTGTATGCTCACACACAGGTCCATCCCACAAATTAGTGAGGCTTTGCAATACAACCTGCTTCTCCCCCCATCACTAGCTGGCTCCAGCATCCCAAGCACCATGGTCACCCCAGGCTGACCACAGACAGTCCCTGGCCATCAGGATCCCACAGACTCTCACCAGCCCATTTCTCTGAGCTCAGGGCAGGCTCCAAGCTCCATCTCACCTGGTTTGTACTCTTTGAAGTAAGTGGTTTGTTGCGCTGGGCAGCTCCACCTCCTCTTTGGGCTTCCTTTTTGCTAGAAGGGAGAAGAGGGAAAGGGAGCGCTGTGGCAGTGCAAATGCCACCAGAACCCAGGGCTGCCCTGTAAGCCAGCATCATGCCATTAGGCACCACCTCCCCATCCAGTCCCTGTTCCTGGTGGTCCTGTTCTTAATTCCCACCCCTAAAGCCTTCTCCCTTCTCCTCACCATTCCCACTGAACGCTACATCCTGGATCCAGGTGGCTGCTTTCATATCAGGGCTGCTTCTGCATATGCTCTATGGGAGGAGAAAGAGCATCTGGAAGGCAAAGTACATCAGTGGGAACCTCCTCAGGAGCTGCCCGCGCCTGACAGTCCCCTGGGAAAGGGGCTGCTCTCTATGAACCCTGCTGCTCCTCTACTCCACGCTGCTTCTCACCTGCCCCTGGGCCCTTTGTGCTGAAAGGGAAGGGGGAAGAGGGGCAATGGCCAGAGCCCTACTGCTGGAGCATCTCTTGGAGGGCCACTGGGACTCAGGACCCTCTCCCAGGCATCACCCAGAGGCAGCTCCAAAGGCAGAAACTGCGGTTTTGTGGCAGGACGTTTCCCTCTTTGCTGTTGTTGCTCAGAGCAAGCCGTACTCACAACTTCTCGGCGCACATGAGACATTTGTTGATGTGCTGCTTGCCAGAGGCATCCCGAACAGGGTCATTCTCCCTCGTGCAGGACAGTCGTCCACCAGCTTCAAACTCGGAGCGATACTCGCTGCAGTCATCCTGCAGAAGGAGGGCAGTGGTTAGGGCACCCTGCCCTCCTTCCCTTATTGATCTGATTCTTAGAAACCTGGGGTTTCCTGCCAGGAAAGCATCGAACAATCACAAACGCAGCACAGGAGAGCCTGGGTGGGGGTGAGAGAAGAGGGTGTGCAGCACCAGCCACTTAGTGTATAAACAGAGGAGTGAGTCAGAAAAATTATGGGTCCCTCTGCCTGCAGAGCACGTGTTGGGAGTTTTCTAGTATGGGCCGACTAATTATTATTCTCCTGGTTGGGCTATCCAAAGCATGCCAGTAATGTGACCGACACGGTAATGAAGTCTCTCCCACTTCTCCCAACATCCTTAATACACAGCTATAGCCTTTTTCCCAGACCGTAGCTCAGGTAATTATTTCATTTACAAAGTAGTACCCCCAAAACCAACCACCTTTGAGACATGTCGACTAAGAAGCAGTAGTTAAAACACAAAAGCACAATGCAAACATGCTTTATAGTCTTTGAGTAGGTAAAGGTTGTTTGGAGAGTGGATGATTAATTTGTTCCCTGTTCATAATTGCTGTACAGAGCCATGTCAGTTTGCCTCTGTTATGTAACATGGATGTAAACATTCAATCCCCCGATTTCAACTATTTCAAACACTGTAATAGCTGATTCCAAACAGCAAGTACAGTAGATAAGTAACTGGATCCCACTTAGCCTTTATTTTTCACAAATAGGTTTTAACACTTGCAATTTTCTGCCCATTGTGCACATAGAAGGGTTTTGGCTAACTTGCATTAAGGTCCTTAGCAGGTCACTGGCCTCATCCTTCGCTTTGCTCAGAAGTTTCCAGCACCTCATCCTCTCTGCCAGCGGAGGATTCCCCAGCATAGTGTCCTGCATCCCACCAGGGCACCTCAGCCTCCAGCTCCTCAGCTTTGCTACTGGACTAACGCTGGCAAAACACTCTGAGTACAAACCCCCACATTTCCCTAGAGCCAAACTAGCCATGGGGAGGAGAGATGTGGTCCGGCACAGGATCAGCCTGCACCTGCCATGGCCAGCAGCCACATCACATTGCTCCCATCAGAAATAAATATCACAGCCCATTCAGAGGGGCTACCCGAAAACCTCACCGCTTCTCCCCATCACCAGCATGTGCTCACACCCCTGGGCCGTTCAGGCAATGATTTCCCTCCCCAGCAAGCCCAGGAAACTCTCCCAGCCCCTCTGTGCCTCATTCCCTGGGACCAGCCCAGCTCAGCACCCCAGTCCTCTGCCTCTGTGACAGATCTGCCTTCTAATAGCCTCTCAAACAGTCTCCCTTTGAATAAGCACTTCTGGAGCTCTTAACTTCCCAACCTCTGCTGCAAAAACCTCGCTGAGTACATCTGAGACTTGCATTTGCCTTTTTCGTGGCCTGTCACAGCCCTGACCCACTAATAAAAGCAGAGCTTTCTTATCCTTTGTCACTTCTAAACGACAAGCAGGAATTCTTGCTAATCACTGGCTGTGTGATCTTGCACTGTTATTACATTTTATCTTGTTTCTATTACTCCAGGCCTCAGCGCTATCCAATTAGTCCTGAGTGATCTGCTGATCCTCCTCTGCTGATGCTGCCTCCCAGCTTTGCCATCAGCAAATTTCACTTACGTTAATATTTTTTTGTGCCAAAGTTGTTAGGACAAGCACTGAAACAGGATTATCCCCAAGACTGAGGTTTAAAGGGACTGTGTTCCAGACCATAGCAGAAATAAAAAATGTGTTGGAAAGCAACTTCCCACCCCCCCTTATAGCACTGCTTTTGCCAGCAAAGCATCAGTGCCCAGGGACACAGTGGCTGCAGGGTGGCAGGGTGAAGGTGGTGAATGGCAGCTCTGTGAGAACAGTTTCCAGCAAGAAAAACTAAAACTGAGCCACAGGCCCATGGAGATAGCACAGGGCTGAGCTCTGCCCCCAGCATACAGTGATCTCTTGAGCTTCGCAGAGTTCAGATTTAGAGCTTTTCCCTGATTTTCCTTTTTCACCTCATTAGCACCCTCAGCAGCCCTGACACATCCACCCCTGAGCCAGGTTTTGGACAGCACAGCACACCTGGTTTCTCGCTCTGATGGGATTTGCCTGTCCCTCAATCCACAGGTCAGCGGGACAGACCACAACGTTCAGGCACAAGTTGTTCACTCAGGGGATTCAACAGCATGAACAAGAAATAAGGAGGGAAAGGAAAGAGGATCTCAAAATTAAATCAGTGGAGACAGAGCAACTGGGTAGAATAATGTTGCTTTTTCTCTACCTTGGGTGAAAATCCCATGAAGTTTTATACTGACCTGCCTAATACTTTAATCTCACCTTATCTTTTCCTTGTCTGCTTGTAGATAGCTTCCGCTCCTTCTCCCTTTTGCTGGAAGAGAAGCAAGATGAGAAAGTGAATACCACAGTGCTCCAGGGAGCGAGAGGTTTTCCCCACCACCAGCTGCAGGAGAGGCAAGAGACCCCATCCACTGGCTCCAGGGGCCACTTTCTCAAACTAACAGAAAAAACTATTTTCCTCTACTCACAACTTCTCTGCACACATGATGCACTTATTGCTGTGTTGCTTCCCAGAAGCATCCCGGACAGGGTCATTTTCTCTGGTGCAGGAAAGTTTCCCTTTTTCAAAGAGATCCCGAAACTCTCGGCAGTCATCCTGTAGAAACGCCAAAAACATGGGTTGATGCAGATATGCTGACAGAGAGACGCATCTCCCACAAATCCACAAAGGATTATCCACCCAACGAATTACATTTCAAACACCACTTTGTTTCCTTGAGGCGTAACTCAGTGGAAAACCATAGTTTGCCTGATGTGTTCTCTTAAAATATAGCGTGCAGTGTAAACAAATAAATACATGTGTTTAGAAGAACACATTTGTCTTTCGCATCCAGAGTAGTCTCATTTCTATTTCTAATAGATAAGACATGCAAGAGCCTGCCCGAAGGACCTAGGTTCTGCTCTAAGTATAAAAGAGACAATTAATTTCTTAGTGAATTTTGAATGAGGAAGTCCATTTTCCCATCTCTCATGAGCAAGCACACTACCAAGAATTTTAAAATCCATGCAGAGTAAAAAGATGAAGCTGCAGGCATTAAAAAAATCCCTGCACACCTCCTTTCCAGGTATGCTAGAGCAAGAGGTGAGCATTTCTACCCTCCATTTAACATGACGGTATGCATTTACTGAAGCAAAGTATTCTTTCACAAAAGGCTTTTGTAGCAAAACCTGCTTAAGCATTTCACTCTGGTCTTTAATTTCCTCTGAACAGCTTTCCTCTGACTTTCAGGACCCACAAGCAGGTTTGTAGCATAAGAAACACATGCTACATGTGAAGCCATTAGGATCCTTTACACAGCCCTTTTAAAGTTATCTGCCACGTGATCTGCAGTTTCCCCCTCTCACACCGTGTAAAGAAGATGGTTTGATAACTTATCCCAGCTCTGCAGATGGGGAAGTCAAACCCAGAAAATTACTTGCCAAAAGCCAGACAGAAAATCCATGGCTGAACAAAGAAATTCAGCATCAGTCTCTTCCCGATGCTGTAAAACTGTCCTTCTGCCTTCAGGACCACACTTTGGCAAGTCAGGTGTTTAAAAAAGCTCTCCCTTAGGACAGCTATGCTTTACAAAGCCTTTAAATTGCTCAGACACACAAGAGCTAGAAAGCTACCCTACTTAACCAGATAAAAAAAGACTTCAACTGATGTTATCTGATGGAAACCAATTCACTCCTATCTAGAATAAAAACCCAAGGCTCAAAAAGGCAAATCCCTCCACATAAAGACCTGCTGTCTACAAGACCAGCTATGGGTGAATGAAACCAGCCAGGTGCATCAACCAGATAAACAAGGGACAATTAGAGACAGCCAGCTCCCACACCCTGCTCTAGTCACAGCTCACATGCACCATCATTCCTATTAATTATTTGTCAGATACCAACGCCGTGCCTTATAAACAGGCAGGTATCCTCCTCAGCCCATACCCTGGGTCAGGCAGACCAAACGTGCCGCATTGGTAATTGCCTGATAGGGACTAGATTGCCTGGGAGGAGCCAGGAGGAGTTTGAGTTTCTTTTATGCTTGTGGATGGCACAAAACCTCATGCTCCTTTGGACCCTCTTGCCAAGGCAGAGCATGTTTGCTCTGCTCCCACTGCAGGCGCATTGCTGGGCCCTTCCCCATCGGCCAAGCCGGCATTTCCCACGCCACAGACAAGGAAACACACTTAGCAAGTGGGCCGGAGGCAAAACAACACCACAGCATCATCCTGCTCCCGGCATGCCGATAAAACCAGCTTGGGTAGCGATGTTTCACCTCACCTGTCGCGAGGAGTTCACATCCCTGTTCGCCTCTCCACCACTCCCTTTGTTTTTTGATAAGAAAGGGAGGCGTGAGTGACAGAGCAGCATGCACTCCTCGGACATAAAAACAAACCAGCTAGTGATTAAAGAGCAGTCCCGCCATCCCCACCTCCCCGTTGTGCAAGGCAGTGGGAGGGAGGCACCGGGGCTCCAGCTCAGCACGACACGCACCTCTGCACTGGGGGAGCTTCCCATCCCTTCTCTCTGCCTAACATCCAGTGTTACCATCCTATCCAACACCATCTACCGAAACAAGAAACCAAATGCACGTATGCTTTCATCCTGGATTTGCCCCTTACACCCTGGGGCACGTGCGCGCCCCCCCCCAGGTGATTAGCTGGAGAAAGCTACTGGGCTTACAGGTGATGAAGAGCTACTGACTGGTGTCTGGCCCACAGGTACAGTTCTACACTGCAGAGTGAGACAGATCCTCCCGAGAGTGGGCTCATCGCTGCAGGAGAGGACATGCTGCACGAGTCAGCGGGTGACAGATACTCACAGCAGCCTTTGGCACATCAGGCACTTGTTGAGGTCGCCTTTGCCATCCGGGCTGCTGAACAGCTCCTTGGTGGTAGGACAGGAAAACTTCCCACTGCGCAGAAGCGACCAAATTTTCATGCACTCATCCTGAAAAGCAGAGGAGCACAGTCACTGGAGGCTCCCTCAGAGGCCACTGAGATCCTAAGAACAGTTCCTGCACATTTAAGCTTTTCTGGGTGGGCTCCGTGCTCTCAGCAGCAATAGTTTGTTCACATCAGGCCTGGGGCTACTACGGTCCTCATCCCCATCCCTCACTGTACAGGTATGGGCTGCTCCCAGAGCCCCACTCACAGCTCCCAAGGCAGAAGAGCCAACAAGAAAGTTCAAAACCCATTGCAAGTGCCACTATTAATGGGAAAAGGAATGCATATTTAATTTGCATACCCCTGCAAATTGCTACCTGCTGCAGGGGAGGACTCTGTATAAAGTTAGTCAAGAGCAAAAAATATAGCCCTAGAAGTGCCAGTGGGATGCAAGAGTAATGAGTCAACCAGAGTAACTGAAGAGTGATTCAGGTGTGAGACTGAAGCACAGAAAAGCACAATCCTCTCAGGAAGCGGAGCGGTAATACTGTGCAATGCTCCAGCACCCAATTGCCTCTTCTGCTGGGTAACCGAAATACAAACCAGGGAGAATCAGTGAACCATTTAGTTATTTTTGGCTACTATGTTTTCCAACAGGGTCTTTACTAAGGAGAGATAAGCTCATTTGATTAAAACATGAACAGAGCTGACTTCTCAGTCATTGAATCAAATAATTTTTGAGACTCAAAGGATTTGCCTTAATTCTTTTAATTATCAGACTCGGGAATTATCAGAAGCAGGGGTTTCTGCTGGATCAGGAGCAAAATTCTGAAATATCATTAGAAATACAATTCAGGCCGTTTCTAACTTCATCTTGTGAGACTGCCAGCCCAGAGCTGTTCGGATATGTGCTCAGCATAGCACACCAAATATACACTGTCAGCTAGAGCCATTGCTGTATTATAAAAGCATTGTCTCTAAACATGAAGAAATTCACTGCCTTTTCCACCACTGACAAAGCATTATGATATTTAAGTATAGTCCATCTAAATGGCTTTGCTCAGAGCATGCATTAAGCAGTGTAGTTGGCAAAACAAAAGGAGAATCAGAATAGAAAAATGTTGGACTCGCCTTAATCGAAGCTCGGCTGGCAACATCTGCGACAAAAAAAAACCCAACAATGAAACCATACAAAAAATCTTTGAAGGGAAATTTTAAGTCAAAAGCATTTAATTAAAATACTTGATGCAGTTTCCTAATCCACCCAAATACCTCTACATAAAAGCTAATCCAATGCATTATTGCACACTGACAGAAAGGACTAGGCATTAGAGACTTTCTGGAACATTGCACTTTTTGTCATTCAAATGCAAAACTACATCCATTTTCTGTATCTTTGTGCCCTCCTTTACTGTTACTTTTCCCAGTCTTAAAACCCAGGTTTCAGAGATTATTCAGTAACTGTTTCTCTATTTTTCTACCCCACTGCCTTGGTAGTGATATCAACCTTACCCAAGTGTTTTTGACTTTTTTCATCTTCTCTTAGAATTGGGGTACCAGAGCCAGACCATAATGTTGTTGTTTGTCCAAACCTTCAAATTCCTTTTCAACACCCATTCCATTTGTAGTACTTCACACTAATTACCAAATTAATAATAAGTCACCAGGTGGGTGACTGATATACTTTTTTTCTACTAAGCCCCTTAGAGCTGGCATAATACACATCCTCATCCTTTTCTCTTACATCATCAGCAGCATCACAGGGAATCATCAAGAAATCCTCCATTAGCTCTTTTCCAATAGAAATGGGCAATAAAGTGAAAAACCATTGCATCAAGCTTAAAATCCTGCCAAAGTCTCTCTATTGTAGCCACTAGAAAATGTATTTCTTAGTGAAAGCATTGACAAGAAATCTCCATTTTTCTGAATTTACCAAAAATTGTATTACACTTTTGTTCAAAGTCAAGGGGTTTTTTTTGGTTTTTTGTTTTGTTTTTTGTTTTTTTACACAAAAATTCAGTCTGGTTGGAAATGTGTATTCCTCCACTTAGACAACTGAGTTACAGGTTTTTGTTTGTTCTCAAACTTAACTCTACTAGAAAAACATACTTTCACCTCTCAGTGGAACTTTACCATTTTCACATGCAAGAGAAAAAGCCATTATCAAGAGCGTGCTATATCAGACAAATGCAAGTAGTACAGTAAAAAATGATGGTCTTCTGGTTATGCTGCTATGCTTTTTAAAGGACAAGGGCACCCTAATACTGTCTCACTGTCTTTATGCAAGCCCAGGCTGTGTCCTCTGCCAGTCCTAGATTTCAGCACAGAGAACATCAGAAGTTACTAACCTGAGAAGAAGCAGAAGAATGCCAGAGCAAGGACGACTGGGGCACCTCCTGCTTTCATGGTGAGGGTGGCAGCCGTTTGCCTACGTTGACTCTGTTAGTGCATTGCTCAGTGAAACCCAAAGAAAGGGCTCAGGTCAGACCACGTATATATAGATGACCAGATTCTCCGCCTTCCTTATGACATAATCTTCCCAGGAACCATCATTAGCTGCAAAAACCAGTTGGATGACAGTAGCTCTAGATTCTAATGATCCCATTAACACAATTAATTTCCATAAAGATGGGACATATTTGAGTCCCTCCCTGTATTTTGTTAAGGAAGAAAATTATAAATGGATCATTTCAGTTTCCCCACACAGCTGGAAGAATTCTTGCCCTCTATAGGGTGCTTCATAAGACAGAGATACCCCAGTCAGCAAACCCCTAATAATCTCAGTAAAACAGCTGAAAGGCTTTTATTGTAATAACTTGGCTCCAGCAGAGGCAACAGGAGGGCCAGGTCACTCAAGACCTCCGAAAGCCAGTTGGCTTTTATTAAAGCACCCCAGTATGAGCCTAAATAGTAAGCATTCAAGCAAGGTTGAAAAACACCAAGTTTGAGGCCTTGTTGAAACTGAATTTGTTGCTGCAGTTCACATAGCATCTGTGCTAACAAGAAAACAATCTTACAAATCCTCATCCCTTCCCCATCCCTCCCTGTTGTCTTCAGAAAACATTGTAGTGTTGTTAGTGAAAACCTTTTCTCAGCCCACACGGGACCTGGCAGACCACAGCGATACTGCTCTTCAAGCAGCCCAGTGCTTACAGAGAGGTGGTGTTAGTTATGCCAAAGGGTCCAGCAAGATATCCCTGCTCAGATCTCTCCCAAAGAAGAGATAAAAATGCAGGTTGTCAACCTGTGCAGGGTTTCTCAAGTGACTCAAGAGAGGAAAATATAGATGACATCAAAGTTTTGGAATGTGATTTACATGGGAAGAAGTGTGTGCATCATTCTCTGGTGGAAAAAAAAAAAAAAAGAAGAATTTGGAGAGAAAAGTCATTTGCAAGGTTTGAAACAGGTGGATAAACGAGTATCAAGCAGAGCAGAACTGTGAGGGGCACGAGCACAGGCGAGCAGCCTGGGGCTGTGCAGAGAGGCAGGTCAGAAAACACACTTCTGTGTGAGGTATGTGTTTGGCCAGACAGGCCAACACAGCTCAGTTCTAGTATAAACCCCTGTAATAAATTGCTGCCACATTTATAAGATCAGAATAGCTGGAGCCAAAGCCAAGCAAGTAAAGTCCTAATTTGGTGTGTGGTCATCCTTAACATTTCAGCTCAAAGCAAAACCATCTGCAGGTTCACAGTGGAGAGTCCTGAACACAGATGTGAACTGCCTGAGGTCATACAGGGGGTTCAGGGCAAATATGGAGAACTGTGTGTTGCCTTGAATCATGAGATAATTTACGGGTATTTGGGCATGGAATTGGAGGGGAGGCCAACAGGAAAAAAAAACCAAAACTAACCTGGTATAGCACATCTCAGTAAATCCTTGGGAGATATTGGAAAAGATCCAGAATAGAAAAAGAAAAAATATGGTAACTTAAAAGGGGATAGCGCTGGAAATCTATTTGAAAGATAAAACCAAAACATGTTCTTGGTTACAGAGGTGCCTTCCCATGAGTCAGCCATGAGGTGGTAGGGTTCAGGGAGGGGATGTGCATTTTTAAATGGGTTTTGGTTTTAAAGATTTCTTTTCCTCCAAAAGCTCTATTCCTATAGAGAAGTGAAAAAGTTCCCTGATTTAAGACAGCTGGCTGACCACCCTGCTCCTGAAGGCAGTACAGTGGGTACCAGACCCGCTCAGACTGGCCAAGTGAGAGCAGCTCCCACCCTGGCAGCATGGACAGAGGCAAGGAAGAGGAGAGAGACACCCAGGTCCAGACCCCAGATGGGTCCTGAGACCACTGCATCTCCCCCATTGTCCCACCACTGCAACACCCTGCACACCAGCATGGGGAGAAGATCATAATGGCTCAAACACACCTTGATACCAAAAACCAGAACCATGTTCAGTACCAAATCTCTAAAAAATTTTTAAAAAGAGGAGGATTTCCCTCCCAATTACTATTGCATAACTACAACCTCCTAAAAAAAACACCAGTGGTATGAAATGTGATGTCAGGGGATGGGGAGAACCCTGCAGAGCTGTATTGTTTGAAGGATTTGCTCCTGTGTGCTTGAGTTACAAAAGGAAACCTGACCAGAATAATGAGGGATGACAGCAAGAGTGTATTAAACATAAACCTTGCCTGACTCACTTGATTGCCTTTATTGACAGATTTACACAATAAAATCTCAATCCTGTACTGGAATCCAGACAGACCATGAATTTCTATAGGAGTTTGTATTGCAGGATCAGCTCTGTAGGAGAAATTATCCTGATGCTTTAGCAATGGGTTTAGGACAGCACCCTGCTAATCTTAACTTTAAAATTATGTCAAACAGCTGAAGAGCAATATGCCACAGAAAAAAGCATCTGAGGGCAAGAAGAGATATTACAAAGACCCTTTTGTTCATGTCTCAGTTGAAACTGTGGAAAAGTAAACAGCATATAATGATGCTATGCTTGGTAGGACAGCTCTCACCAGGTCCATTTTCTACCATGTTCTGCTAAAAGAACAAGAAACAGGATAAAAATAATAATGGAGGAGCAACTGGGAAAATGCAGGGGAAAACAGGAGCATAACATGAAATTTAGGCAAACTCTTGTCAGGTGGAAACACAAGAGGTTGTGAGGAGTCCTAGGGAAAAAGTCCTGCAGCCTCTGAGCTTAGCCAGCACCTTGGTGGGCAGGACACAGCCACAGCGGACACTTATCCCTCTTCAGGGTCCTGAGGAGAATAGGGAAGGGAGTCTAATAAGCAGCCAAATGATTCACACTCTGACAAGTCACAAACATGCTTACACTTATTTTCCTATGATAATTCTCCCATTTTCTGATATTCCCAGATTTCACTCCTTCACAGGCTGCGCCTGCACAGGAATGTATTGTAGATATATAAAAATAATTGAGATGCCTTGTCCACTCAGAAAATTTTCTTCCCTTTAGCAACATGGCACTGTTTTACAGAGGGCATCACATCCTTTCTAATGAGTTTAGCATCACCTAGGGATATTTTCAACAAGGGAAAGCTTCCTGGTAGTATAACTGGTCGGGGCTTCTTTCAGGGGTGAGGGTTTGTTTGGGGTTTTTTGTTTGTTTTTAAACCATCTCTGCTTCAGTAGTTCTTCTTTGTTTGAATGCCAGTCTCCAACCCAAGCAGCTCTGAGGGTGCCCTCCGTGCATGAGTAGGAAAACTAGATCCTGTGTATTTCTGATAAAACTTCATACATACCCATATTCCCACCATAGTTGTCCTTTTCTGTCCCAATTGACACACTTTTTACCTCCCCACCATCTCTTCCCCCTCAGAGGAACCCCATCAGCACCACTGCTTAACACTTACTTTCTCTGAAACATCAAAACTTATCTTTTCCAACCCACCACTAAACCCTCTCACAGCCCAGAGCTCTTCAGGGCTAAAAGAGAAGAGGCAGAGGTGTTGGGTGTATTTAACAAAGGAAACCCAGGGCAGATGGTATTTTGCTTCACAGCCAAAGCAGAGCCCAGAGCTCTCAGCTTCAGCAGCGTTTCATGAGTTACACCTCCAAAGTGAAACCTTTCAAAATGTGGGGGCTTCAGAGACACTCATTTTTATTCAGTCTCTCAGCATTATTAACACTTTAGGTTCAGAGCAAGCCCTGTGCAGCTCACTTTGGGCTCATCTGCAGCTGTCAAATAAACATCAGGGGAAGATGATGTTAGCTAGAACTGTTGGCATGGCAGCACAGCCTTTTGGGCTGCATCTGCACAAGTGCTGCCCACAGAGAGGGTCTGTTCTGTGCATCTTGCCTAGTGCCTTGGAAAAGGACTAATCTCTGCTGACAACCACCACGTCTAGATGCCTTCCCCCCAGAGACACCCATTTGTGCACCTGCCCTGGGCTAGATTCTGCTGCAAGAAGAGCTGCAAGTCTCACCCATCTCCTCAGCACAGCTTGGGAGGCACCTCATCCACACATGTCCCATGCAAGAACAAGGTTTATGACACCGGACAAAGCTCTTCTGCTTGCACGCACTTCTCTGACCAAAACCCAGCCGCTGATCAACCAACAAGCCAGTCAGCCCCAAGCTAATGGAAATGAGCTTGAGCTTGACTGCAACAGCCACATGGCTCAGAGCTCCCCTATTCATACCTACTGCTGCTGCAGCTCTCAGGTGAGTGCTACCCAGATCTCCAGGGAAACAAGTCTTGCTCATCCTGAAATCCCACTGTAGGTACTCAAGGTCTACACCATGGTCCTTTTCCTTCAGCCAGGACAAGCTTCCTAAGCCCAAAGCAGAGCTCCACCAGTCTAACCCAGTGAGAAGTCCTTCCCAAGTGGCTGCTCATTTCCCACCCTTGTGCTGGGTGTGCAATCCAGCCCCACAGCACAGCAGCTGACTCCACAGCACCTGGCTGCATCACTGCAAATGCAGCAGCAGAGTGTGTTAACTCTCAGCATCCTGCAGCACTATTCCCTCTCTGCCAGCTCACTAAGGAGGGTGAGATGCTAAAGGTCAGGAGAGGAATTACAGGAATTTCCTGATTTCATCTACCTCTGAGAATCAGGTGCACAGTGAGTCCTGTGCATCCTAAAGCACATGGAGCCTCAGCAAAAAACTTTTCACAAACATGTCCAGAGCATGGCAACAAGCTTCAACAAAAAATAAAACACACAAAAAACCAATCTGTGTCAAGTGGACTCACGGCTTCAAAGAATGTGGATAAACTTAGTTTGGATCAGTTACTTTGCAAATCTCTGTGCACTGAGAGCATCTAATAGCTTCCCCTAAAAATCCAGCATCTACTGCATCCTCCCCTAGACCCAGTGACTCATGGGTCATACCCTTCCCTGTCACCAGGTTTCTTTTCCTGTCCAAATCCACCTTTTAGCTCTAATTTAAAAGGCACAAAAAGCATCTCGGGTTATGAACTATCTTGCATGTCATTTGTACACCCTCCAGCATACAAAGGTGCTGGGTCTCCTTGTCACATCTGCAATGCCATGGCAGTAACTTCCAGCAGTCAGTACTTGAATCAGAGCACAGGCCTCATCTTTGCAACCCTTCCCAGGCCATGAGCCACCATGACATGTGGCTGACTGTCCTGGACAGGCCTTCGCCACTGCTGACTTAGCTTGATGGTACTGGGGAGGAGGGGGAAGTGAATCAGGATGTGAGCAACAGCAAGGGGTGTATGTCCAAAACGCAGGGATGATGCCAACTTCGGAAGATCACAATAATAGCGTGTAACACATGCCACCTTCAAAAGGCTAATGAATCCCTACAAGGTTCCCCTGTTATTATTTGCATTTCGCAGATGAGTACATTAAGATGCAGAAGGCCACATTATCCTCTGGGTCACACCTATTTCAGTCTATTCATCCCTGGTCTTATATTGGAACTCATCCCTATGGTGCGAGAAACCCTCCCACAAGTCAAAACAACAATTCTCTCAGGCAGGCCTGGTACAGGAATCACTAGTATCATCTACAGTCTGGTTTGCATGGCACACCAGACTGTTTCTATTGATCTCTCCTGGCCTTGGAAACTGATCAACTTGCCAATTCTTCTTCCCTCCCATCAGGCTGAAGGGTACAAGAAGCTCTGGCTTACTGCTGCATTGGATTTTTTTATATATATACTTATCTTTTACTAGATGTGAAATATAAAAGAGGAATCTGGGTAAAGATGCATCTGGGTGTCATTCCACCCACCAATCTCAGTCTGGCCATGGAAAGGTCCCACCTTCCAGCCAGGAGCCTCCCCACAGCTCAACAGCTTTTGTTCTCAAAAGAATGAAGCTTCCCTGGGAAACTCCACTCACTGGGAGAGCAAAATTACTCCCCAAGCTATAACCACTGCCATGTGGGGTTGGGAACGCTGGAACCAGTCTCTGCATTCAGAGGGAGACCCAGCATCGAAGCAATGAGCTCTCCCCACCGACTGCAGGGAAGCAGCCTGCCGTTCCTACTGTCAACACTTTCCAGGGCAGTATTTGCTCATTGAAAATTGTTAGGCTGGAGATGGTGGGAGCTGGGTTTTGATCTACAAGGCCTCAGCAAGTAACATCTGCACAGTGAAAGGATTTCCCATGGCAAAGCACCACAATATCCCACAGAGCTGCAAAGGACTTGCAGCCTCAGAAGGCCACCAAGATGCATGCTGTGATGGACCTTACCAGGGCTAGCTGATTTCACCACTGTTAACAGTATTTGTAGCTCTGATAAGGGTAATCAAAATCTCATCATTCAGGGCGTAAACTGATCGCCTGCAGGGGTTAGGAAGGAATTTTACTTCATGTGCAGCATTGCATAACCACTCGGATTCATTGTTGGTATTTTCCAGCCTCTGCTGAGCATCAGCCATGGGCCACAGCTAGAAGTGAAGCATGGCACACCGGCTGAAAAGCCAGAGTCATCATGCAAAAAAAAAAAAAATCACAGCCCCATTGTTTGGGAACAAAGTAGACATTTTTCTGACTCTGGCTTCAACTCACACATGGAAATAAAAGACAATGACTGTCACTGGGCTGATGAAACAGCAGAATTTCAACAGAGAAAGAAAAATCTGTCCCGAGATTATTTTCCTGTGGACAGCAAGAGTTGTGCCTGGAGAGGCCATGAGCACAGCACACTGAGGATTATGCAGCATGAAATGACCCGCTTGAGCAACACTGCCCCATCCTGCGCTGCCAGCTGGACCCTGTAAGTGCCACACCAATGAGGGGAACCAACAACCTGCCCTCCAGAGAGGACTGAGCCCTTCCATGTCACCCAACAACCCCCATCACCAGCCATCCCCACTTGAACAAGGGACAAAACTATGTTTTTCTCTCTACAAAATTATTATTTGTTTTATCAGTAGGAAAGGCTCTATAGTGTCAGAATTGGCTGCAGGGTGCGGTGGCTTCAGTGCCAGTACCCATCGCTGCAGTAACAGCAGGGGGCCAAAAAACACGCCCCATGTGGGTGTTGGTTCCTCTCAGATTATAGTATCACCACACCCTACTCTGCTAATTGCACATGAAACTCTGATCTCTTCCCTATCCCACAGCCAGCCTCATGGCAGGTACTTCTAGCCACACACGTGATCCCTCAAGGCACCAGCCATTCCCCTGGAAGAACCTATGGGAAGACTGGATCCCAAATTTCTTTGCCCTGTAGAAGGTAACAGAATAAGGCCTTTTCATGCACATATCTGAAAGAAGACCACAATGTTTTTACCAGAGGCGTCCGCTGCCATGGATTGCAACTAGAACCACAAGCCAATGGGGATAATTTCCAAAGAAAACTATCAACATTTCACAAAAAAAAAAGCAACTACAACTGGAAGTAGAATATGTTTGCATGAGAACTATGGATTTTCCGTAGTTTCTCCCTCCATAATCCCCAAATTTAGGAAAGAGCATACAACTGACATGAATATTTGCATTTGGTCAAAACCCCATATTTTTAAATTGAAAGCCACAGAACGTCTTCAAGCCACCCATAACTATTACTTTTCAGCCATTGTACCACCTTTCCCCAATGTGCTGATGATGTGGCAGTACCTGGGGAAGAGGAGACTTATGAGATGTAAAAAGGTTTAAACACCTTTCTAAAGGAAAAGAAGGAATGCTGTCAAATGGCATTGTTGCCTTCAATAGCATCACTCTAGTTCCTAAAGGAGTAGTTCAGCCTTATCAAAGAAAATGGCACAGCCCTTGATGCTTCAGAGCAGAGAGGAATCAGCAGATTTCATCAGGATTTTGGGGAATCGCTTTAGGTCTAATACATTTAAAGAAACCATCTGCATTCAGTCCTCACCGCTCAGCTGTCTCCACTCGCACATCAAACTCCAAGTTTCATGCAGGCATTCAGTGTGTAACCCTGGAGTCCACTCCTCTGCGTTGTGGTCAAATACTCCAGAGGGCAAGTTTGTACCTGATTTTCAGCTAACATGCTTGCTACTGAACTAATCATCCCCATGCTCTGGCAGGAGTGTTTGCCAGGCCCCTTCTGGCAGCAGTACTAGGACACCACAATAAATTCCAGCTAGCATGGCTTCCCTTACACACAAACACCAGACTTCTGACATTAGTGTCCCACAGTAAAGCCCTCTTTAGTGTCTGACACCAGGACTTGTCTACACAATACCTTCTGGACAGACACCAAAAGCTCTGCTCACGCTGAACAGAGAAGAGGTTGCTCTGGCCATGCTCCGAAATACACAAAGGCTGAAGAAACACCCCATCAAGCATCTGTCCACATGGCCACTGAGCTGGGGCACACCGTGCCTAGGGAGACATGTTCCAAGTCCTGCCCACCCCATGGGTCTGCCCTGCCTCAGGACTTCTCTGCAGGTATGGATCACGCTTCCCAAAAGCACCAGCTGGTGATCTGCTGAGCTAAAGGCACCCTCCACATTTCCAGCAGACAGGGCTGATTGCCATGGCAGTCTTGGTCTTTTTTGCAGGTTTTCTTCTAGAGAATAGAAGAGAGAAGTGAGCCATCTTCCTTCTCTACATCACCAGTGGCTGCACCTACACTATTGGGTCTTTTTGTTCTACACTTCTCTGGCCTCCCGCTTACCCTCCACCAAAGAAGGGGAAAGATCTTTTCCCAAAGAGTTTGTGGGTCTTTCAGGCTCTTTCATCCTGTTTGGTGCTGTCTGAAGCATTACCTCAGCCACTACATCTTCAGAGTTCTTTTTTCTGCTTCTCAAGCACATGCACTTCACAGGAGTTGAGCACACATTTAACCCAGCCCATTTCCCCACAGACTGTTACAAACCATGCCTTTTCCATACACACTCATCCGCACACAGAGCTCTATTATCCCTGCAGCAGGAACGTGCTCACCATGGGAGGTCCTGAGGTTTACTTGGTTACATCTAACTACCTGTGGCTTTTCACTTGCATTTAATAACGCTGCTTCACACAACACACTAGCCTGGGCACCTATATCCAACTTAACAAGCATCCCATCACAGCCAGGTCACCAGCCTAATGGTGGAGCAGATCAGCTAGCAAATGCCTAATGACAGCAGTGGGAAGCAACATGTTCACCAGCAGCGATTAATTAGCAAATTGGCTACTGGGAGTGCCATGGGGCAGACACCAGCAGAGTCCCAGAGCTGAAACAAGGCCAAGGAAAGACCCAAATCAGTGCTATTTCAGGTGTGTTGTTTTTTCTAGAAACATTTAGATTGTTGCTTGGCCCTTTTCTCCCCCAGTCAGAGAAGGGTAAAACCAATAAAACATCACATAAGCAGTGTGCAGCAAAGGAGCCCAGCTCTTCAGGGTGTCCACCTTGTCCTAAAACATCCAACGTCTTGGCTGAACATACTACAAGTGTTTGTCCGTGATGGTGCAAAGCAACAAAATTTTCTTTCCCAGTGGACTGCTGACATCTTCCAGCCTGTGATCCCCTCCAGGACCAGGGTCATTCATTCTTCATTTCCCAACTGAAAATAAGGCCATAATCTAACACTTGGGCTGCAGGAATGAAGCCTTCTGAATAGGATTTATTACATTTGCATAAAGCTTGCACTTGCACCTTTTGTGGGAGGTCATCATGGAGCTGAGGATGCCACGCACCAACTATTGTGCATGAGCACATCTTTACAAATGGGGCTACACTTCACACAGTGTGAACCAAAAAGGAGACATCCCACTTTGCAGGGCTGAAACAGGGACCCCAGTGATAGACAGAGCCCTCAGCGTGGGAAGCAGAGACCACGTTGCTACCTCAGGAATTCCTCCTCTATTTCAATAAGTCTCTGCTTGTAGCAAGGTAGGTGTCCTGCATTTACAGAGTCCTTTTCCTTTCTCTACCTTCTGAACCTGTTACACATTCACTTGGGTCTCTGCTGCTGCCTGTCCTTCTGCAGGTCCATCACACCATCCAGCTGCCTCCACTGCAGAGGTTCTACCTGCCCAGAAGGGCTGTCCACCCATCACTGGCTCAGGACCAGATGCAGCATACAACTTTAGCAGTGTCCGAATGCTATTTTCTTGTATTCATTGCCCCACATGTTTAGTCCCATGGGCTGTTTCACCTGGTGTGCTGACTTTAGGGGACACATTTTGCCTCTTTAATCAGAGTTGGAGATGCCACGAAGCCTGCTTCCAAAGATGTAGGGCAGAGATACACCCGTGATTCACTCTGGCATTAACACTGCGCTACCTCCATAGAGCAGAAGTGGAAAGGACCTCCTGGGTGATCAGGTTCATCTGCCTGTTGTCACTGGTAACCACATCACTGGGTCAATTAGGAGATGTTCGATTTGTCAGTCGCAGCTAATGGGCTCCTCAATCTGGCAGAGGAACAACAGGATCCAAAGGCTAGAAGCCAGAACAAGGTGACATCAGGCTGAAAACAAGGGGACACCATCTAACAGGGCCTGGGTCTGTTCAGGGGAAGAACAGTGCAGAGCATCCCACGTCACCAGCAAATTTTTAGTCTAGTCTGAATATTTTTGCTAAGACAATTTTATCCAGTGGTTTTGTGCCCCAAATCCATGAGTTTCTGGGAATCTCTGGACTCATGCTATATGGTTTGTGAGAGGTAACAAAGAACAGCAGTTTCCATCAGCTACGTAATAACACACTTACTGGGCATTTTTTTTTAACAAGCTGTACACTCACAGAATCACAGAATGTTAGAG
>NW_010097879.1:0-55743 GCF_000699245.1 Pterocles gutturalis | reverse complement strand
GAAAAGACCTTTAAGACCATGGAGTCCAAATGTGCTATGACTGCACTGAGCTCAGCATCCTGGAGTCCTGGACCATGGCTCAAGATCCTACATGATGCCACAGTTTAAGTGAAGAATAATAATAATAATGCTAGTGACTCCGAAGGCTTCCTCTTGAATATTTTTCATTATTAATGTATTTATCAAATTACACTCTGAAATATGTTGATGACAGGTAAGAGAAATATTTAGAAATATCTACCTGCTGACCAAAAGTCATTGCCTGGTACAGTTCTAGGTAGAAGTGATTTGATTTGGTAGAATGACATAATCTTCCACTGCAGGCAGAAAAGCAGGTGATTAACAATAACTTAATAGTTAGTTTTGCTGATACAAGGGGGAAAGGGGATTACACAGACATTATGTCTGGAGTCACATGTTTTTATGAAAGAAACTCTGTTAAAATTATATTATTTTCAACTCATGAACTCTGGACTTGAACTCTAGTTAGCTTGATATGATTTGACATAACTAAATCATTGTTTCCAGGAAATAAAAACAAGTCATGTGGCTCAGAGACATCTTATGACAATGTAAATAAAAGCAAAGAGTATGAAACAAATCATTGGTTTATTTCTTTAGGGTAAACCCATGATTTTGACAATATGTTGTTGCTGTTTTCTGACCAAGGTTATTTTATTGGTGCAATAAAGATAAAGGACGCAAACAGGAAAAAATAGAAAACAAAAGTAAAGAGTTTTGCTCAGTTCTCTTGTACAACAGTGCAGTCATAGAATCATAGAATGGTTAGGGTTGGAAGGATCATCCTAATAAGTAAATAAAAAATGAGAGTTTGAAGGAGCAACTGGGGCACTTGTTGAAAATTTTCTTTGCCCTCTCGTGAAGAGGTCTGAGGCTTCAGTTGTCTTGCTCTTATATCAAGAGCATCTTAACATTCGTTCAACCCAGTTTCTGTACAAGTTAAGAGTGAAGAAAGCTTCAGTGCAACAAGATATGGATTTGAAAAATAACATTTGTGACAAGTTCCATCTGGATTTCAGCTTTCTGATGGTTTTTCCTGGGCCATTCAGTGAAACTAAAGCCTTTCTTGCAGAGTTATTGTTACTGTAGTAATTTTGCATGGTTTCATTGTGTTGCTTCTCTGTTGAAAGGCAACTGAAAGACACCAGTTCTACTCATTTTGAGGAAGCTTTTGCCCATGAAGTGTCCTGGTCAGGGTTGGTCTGTCTGCATGATGGACATTCACTTCTGAGCCAAAGTGTTAGGGCAGCTTGATGAGCGATTCGGAGATGCTGTTGTCAACAGACTCACTGAGTGATGCTCTGAGTTTTTCCCCAAAAGAGCAACTGTAAATACAAAACTCTCGATGCCATCTCAGGTTATGTACCCTGTAGCATCTTTTGGATTATGTTTATGATTTTATTTTCTCAAGCAGTGCACTTCTCAGTACATTAACTTTTTTTTTTTTCTAAGATCCCATAAAGATAAGAAGTGGCAGATTTATTTGTGGATGAAAGATATTTCTTTGGCTTTATCACCAGACTTAAAGGTGTCTGTATGTACATGCATATATCAAAATACATTATATGGCCTTCCTATGTGCAGAAAATAAAATTCTGTCCATGCAGTATCACTAGAGGCTGTGCATGGAATAAATTATTTTGTTTGTTAACGTCTTTATAGGGCTTTAGATATGTAGAGCTATTAAAAATAAACCACCAAGCCAATGAAGTGGAATATCTCTGATAGGATTAAAATTTACCAATTTGTGGCCTGCAGCAAAGTTGTGGTATCTGTTAGAGCTTGTATGGCTGGGGCTACAGACTAATGCGATTGATTGTTGCCTGCACTTGTCTAAGAGAAAGATGAGGCAAAACATAAATTCATTTCCTTGTTCTATTTTTTTTCTCCTCAGACAGTGGCTTCTCAGAACAGCTGAGGTGAAGGCAAGAGTTCTTCCCTAAAGGTCGACTGAGTGATTTTAAAAATGGAAACCACGTGGAAGAATGCAAATGTGGAAACAATATGGAAAGAAAAGATGAGACATTTTTATTATAAAATTCCTAACTTTTGATTAACAAGCTGAATATTTTAGAAGTTTGCTGTTTTATTAACAACAAAAAAGCAGTTTTCTGGGGGAAGCAGAGAGGGGTCCTCCATCCCCTCTGAAATGGTTCAAGAAAAGAATTGGAAGCGACTTCATGATGAGTAAAAGTTAGTGAAAGCAATTCTTGTGTATCCTTTTACAGCATTGAATTTGAGATGAAAATCTGACTTTGAATCCTCATTCAATATTTCCCCTGTCTGCAGTGTGATCCCAGTAATGCTTTCCTTACCCTTTTGCTTGCTGCTTTTGCCACCGCAGGAACTTTCCGATATACTTGCAGATGGGCTGAGTTTTTATTTTTTTCTCAGTTCTCGGCTTGTTTATGCATGTGTACTCAATACAGCACTAACAGCCATCTCTGAGACATCTTTTCCTGCTGGACTGTGAGCTGAACACCTTTGGAAATGGCTGGTCTGACTCCATCACATTGAAAGCACCAAGGAGCCAAGGGCAGGGCAACCATCACCATGGTGAGGGAACTACCCCCAGTTAAAAGTTTGGGCTCCTTGCCTGACCTTGATAAAAGCGATTTTTAAAAGTCAAAGTCATCTTGCTCGGCACATTCACACTTTCTTTTTCCTGACCAGCCAGCCACTGAAGGTGCAAATGTAATGGAATCTGTCATTTTAGTGTCATAGATTTTTCCCCCTTTTGTCGGTGTTAGTTCAGACCCTTGGGGAATTTGCAGTGTGAGCTCTCTCTCCATCCCATGAAGCACCTCATTTATCGTCCAGAGTCCTCTGCACAAAGGAAATCCAAAAACAACTTTTTTTTTTAAACCATAAAAATGCATATTTGAAGGGATAATATCTTCGTTTGAAAGGTTTCTTTCTTAGTTTAAAACGATTACCCCTTGTCCTATCGTAACTAAAAAGTTTGTCCCCATCTTTCTTTTAAGCCCCCTTTAAGTATTGAAGAGCTGCTCCAAGGTCTCCCTGGAGCCTTCTCTTCTCCAGGCTGAACAACCCCAACTCTCTCAGCCTGTCCTGGTATGGGAGGTGCTCCAGCCCTCTGACCATCTTTATGGCCTCCTCTGGACCTGCTCCAACAGGTCCATGTCCTTCCTGTGCTGAGGACTCCAGAGCTGGATGCAGCGCTGCAGGGGGGGTCTCAAGAGAGCAGAGGGGGAGAATCATCTCCCTCGACCTGCTGGTCACGTTGCTTTTGATGCAGCCCAGGACACAGTTGGCTTTCTGGGCTGCAAGCACATGTTGCCAGCTCACGTTGAGCTTTTAATCAACCAACACTCCCACGTCCTTCTCCTCAAGGGCTGCTCTCTATCCCTTCATCACCCAGCCTTTACTGGTACTGGGGGGTTGCCATGACCCATGTGCAGGACCCTGCACGTGGCCTTGTTGAGCCTTATGAAGTTCATGTGGGCCCACTTCTCGAGCTTGTCCATGTCCCTCTGAATGACATCCCATCTCTCAGGCACATCATCAGCACCACTCAACTTGGTGTCATCTGCAAACTTGCTGAGGGTGCACTTGATCCTACTGTCTATGTCATTGATGAAGATATTAAACGGTGCCGGTCCCAATACAGAACCCTGAGGGACACCACTTGTCACTGATCTCCATCTGGACACTGAGCCATTGCCCACTACCCTCTGGATGCAACCATCCAGCCAATTCTTCATCCCCCAAATAGTCTACCCATCAAATCCATCTCTCTCCAATCCAGGGAGCAGGATGTTTTGGGAGACCGTATCAAAGGCCTTGCAGAAGTCCAGATAGACAACATCCATAGTTTTCCTTTGCCCACTGATGTAGTCACTCCATCACAGAAGGCCACTAGGTTGGTCATCTTGCCATCCTCTTCCCTGGGACTGTCACATATAGGTTATTGCCTTTTCCCATAGGAAAATTTGGAGGAAAAAGAGAAATTTACAAATGGAGGAATGTGCAGCGGATTACTTTCCTCTCTGCTTTTTGGCTCTTCCTCACCTGTATCACTGATTGTGCAGCCTTATGTCATCAAAATGCAATTGCTGTGGGAAAAACACATGTCTATCTTGTCCTACTGCAGGGATGAGCCTGGTAATGCTTCAGGGCACGGCTGCATTTTTCTCCCATGGGCAGTGGTGTGCACTGTGTATATCTGCTGGTACCACGGGTGCAGGCCAGATGATGGATGGGGAGAGGGAAGTGGAAGGAAGTCCTAGATCATCTGCACAAGAAGACATATGGCCAGTACATATGGATTTGTTAATTGTTGATGTGGGTGTTGTCCAGGATGAGTCATGAGTCTTCTTTCTGTATCCTGACTGATGAATAAAATTTCAAAAAATGACACAAGAAAGAGTTTGGGTAAAACTGGAACTGTACTCTAAATGTCAGGTAACCAATCTTCTGTGGAAAAAGTTGGTTTTTCTTCAATTTATGAATATTTTTATAAACAGTTTATGAAAACAGTAAGTCTGCAATTTGCACACATTTTCAGATTTACTGGATACCAAAACTCAGCTTTCATACATACCTATGTTCTGCTGAGCTCCTCGCTGGTGTAGGTTGGGCTGCTCCTGATAAATGTCTGGAGACAATTTGGTAAATTTAGCAGTACAATTTTACCACAGGTTGTAAATGTAATTTGCATAACAAATATCTCCTGTTCTGCTTCCTGCGCTGTGGGCAATTGTGAGCAGATGTTTTAGAAGACTGGTCCCTCCTCTCTTGCTCCATTTTTTTCCTTGACACCTGTATTTGTTCCAGGCCTTTCCCACATGGGGAAATTGATACCAATTTGGGAGTGGTTTGACTGAAAGTTTAACTCAAATTTAGTCAAAGTGTGTCTAATCTAAAAAAATGACCAACAAACAAGTCCAGGTTGGATGAGGCTTTGAGCAACCTGGGCTATGGGAGGTGTCCCTGCCCATGGCAGGGGGGTTGGAACTTGATGATCTTTAAGGTCCCTTCCAACCCAAACCACTCTGTGATTTTATGATTCTATGAAACACTTTTTAATTAATCCACAACCTTCCTCCCCTCTACACATGACGCATTCTTCTCTTTTTCTTAGGATCAATCTATGATTTTGCTGACTTGCCTCTGGCACTAAATATACTTTCAGAACATCACCTTGTCTTAATTATTTTCCTAGATTTTCTGTCCTATTTGGGTTTTAGTGAAATCCTCTGTCATTGGTGCTGTCTGTTGTGGTATAAGATGTAACATGTATTAGGGAAAAAATGTTCAAATAAATTCCTTAGGGAGAATAGTGGAAACATCTTTTTATCTTAGCAAGTTGATGCATGATTTCACTTGTGCACGTGTAAAATGGCTGCATCAGCTAAACATGTGATGCTGTTGCTATTACACAGCCATGTCACTTGTACTAAAATATATTAGAAATGGTTTATTTTTTTTCATTGGAAATACAAGGTGATGTGACTTACCCTATTATTTTCTGATTTCTCTTTAGGGGAAAATGTCAGTGTGACTTGATTAAATTAACATTCTTGAGGCAATTTGTGACTGTGAACTTTTCTCAGAAAAATCACCCATGTGTACTGATCATTTTGAACTTTAGCATGAGTTTGACATGCACTAATTTTGCTGGCAAATTGTTAATTAAACAAACCTTAATTATATTTAGCAAAACCGTTAAAATCCAGTCACAAAGGTAGAGCCAAGTATCTCTTTTTTTTTTTTTTAGTGCTCTCTATGGTTGCTTGGTACCAATAATCTTAGACATTTAGAAATATTTTAGCTGTATTTCAGGACTCCAAAAATCTCCAGGAGATTGGATGGGAAGGAAGTACCCTGTAATTAAATGGATGGTATCATAGATATAGAAAATTGTTACTGAGATAATTTTAAAATTAATTTGGGATGTAAGGAGAAAACATTTCTGTGCAATGTCTGAGAGCCTTGGATCAAATAATACAGCTGTACGAGAACAAGAAAGAAAAACTTACCTACATCTTTCTGCTGAGAGTTTAAGAGTAGTCTCTTTAGGTTTACAACCTGAAGTAAGAAACAAACTTTGTAATGTCATAATAACTGATTCAGAAACAAATAATATTGCACATTTCAAGCTCATGTAGTTGGCATACTATGGATTTTAGCTGTAAGAGACCTTTCCAAGCTTAAACAGACTCTCATTTTACTAGTACCTTAGAGGACCGTAATGCAGTAATGGATCAAAATAAAATTATAAGAAATCTTCTCCAATGCGCGTGTGAAGGCAAATGGAGGTGTTTCCAATGATGCACTAGAGGTTACAGGTTTCAGCATTAGTATGTAACTACCAGGTGGTAAGTTCAATGGACCACCCTGGAAGGGATGGTTCAATGTGCCCATAACAGTGCAAAAGCAAATCCATTTTCTCTTCATGGCATAGAAGGTCTACGGATCTCATCAAAGCACAGACAAAAATAGTTCAGTGAAGTCCCTATAAATATTTGTTGTTACGTGAGCACCTACCTCCTAGATAATGAATTTGGGAAGCAGGAATTGCATTTGTGTGACAAGAGCAAAACATTCCCATGTTTTCAATGGTTTGAATTCCTTACAAGTCTGTCCAAAAGTCCTCTCTAATAGTATCTTGTTTATAAATTTCAATGTTCTTGAGAGAAGCTGTCTCCATGGGATATCTCTGTGTACTTCCATACCGAGTTGGGATAGAACCTTAGTCTTGAGGTATCTGTGTGTCACCCTATGGAGTTTATGGACTACCTTGGGTGGGATGCCTTACATTCAAGGGAAATAGATCCCACCTCCTTGCGCTTTTTGTGTACTATGGCACACGATATTATGCAGAGGAGGTGTCGGATGTCCCTCCCCATGAGTTGCGTTTGATTGCTCTTGCACAAGGCTGGGCACCACAGTGCCCTAAAGTATTTTGGTGGCTACCCAAAGCTGGCAGCTCAGACTGAGGACCAAAGGGCCGTGCAGAGGAAATTGTAATCTTCTTTACAATGCAATGGCCATTTCTTCTGTTTTCCAAAATATGGTAGCTAAGTTCCCCAAGAGCTAAAAAACATTAATGCTCCCACTGAATTCGAGATATGGAAGACCCTGACTCTCCCAGAGGACATTTGGATATCTCTTTCCCCTCCTTTGCAGCAGCAGGGTATGAACACACGATCCAGCCATGACATTTGTGTGGGATGTGCACGCTGCTTAGGTTTCTCCTTGGCTGCATTGCTTCGCATCCTACCTCTGAACCACAAAGCTGAGTTCCTATTCTCCATCACTGCTTCTCAGGAGTGAAGAGAAATACTCTGCTTCCTGAATGCTTCACTCAAGCCTGTATTTGTACCTCTCTTTACAAAGGTACCTTCCATAGTAGCTCTATGCTTCACTTTTGCTATGAGCATTTGGAAAAAAAACCTTGCTGGATAGAAGTGGAAAGCCTTTCTCTTCTTGTTGCTAAATGAAATTGCCAACATGCCATTCCAGTCAGTTTGACTTGCATTTCTCATTTTTGGTGGATTTGATACAATGAGGGAATTTACTCATGGTTTCTTTCTTTTTCACTCTAAATGTGAATGGCAAACCAGTTTTTCCTAGAGAAAACAGTGACCTTGGAAGTATGCATTGTACAAGCTCCTACAAACATATTTATGTGTAGATGTGCAGTGTATTTATAATTTATGTTGACACCCTTGAAATAATTTAACCAAGTTCAGCAGTGGCCGGTGGGTGTGCGATTCCTTGTCATGATATGCCCGAGTGTTTTTTTAAATTTCTTTACTTCACTAGGAAGATGTTAGCCATTTACCAGTCCTCAAGGGGTTCCTCTCAAAGCTGTGAAACTCCAGTTAGCCTTCCAGCAATTATCTTTTTTCCTTCTGTGCTTTCCAGAGAGCATTATCTTGGAAGAGTATATTGGCAGTTACAAAGAACTTATTCGATAAAGCATTTTCTACTTCTTGGAAAGACTTCATTTTCAAGTTCCAGTTTGTGTTATAAGGTCCAGCCCTCTGACTCGGAGCTCCCAGTACCCCAGCAGAGATCGTAACATTCATGTGTCACCATTTAGAGAGAGAGCGAGACTGTGAACAGCAAGGGATTTAAAATAAATAAAGAGACCTCTACTGAACACTTGGAGTGGTTAAGGTGAGGGCTTATCCACCATCCTGGGTTTGCATGTTTTCAAATCTTTTATTCCTTTAGGAAGAAAATATTTTTAGAGCATAGCACTTCAGGTTACACATTTTTACTGGAACTTTACTCAGTTGCTATGTGGGACATCAGGCTCTCACAGTGTGAAGACTGTAAAACTAATCCACCGAGTGTAGAGAGCTCTCTTATTTACGCAGAAGTTTTCTCCATCCCTCTGGTAGTATGGTTTGTACTGCAGTGAGAACCTCCAAAAAGAAGGGCTTAGAAGAAAGAAAACTGAGTCTGTTCTTGTTAACTTGTACAAGACTGAACTGGGCTTAGCTGCCCAGGTGGCCAAGAAGGCCAACGGCATCCTGGCCTGCATCAGCAATAGTGTGGCCAGCAGGACTAGGGAAGTGATTGTGCCCCTGGACTCGGCACTGGTGAGACTGCACATCAAATACTGTGTTCAGTTTTGGGCCCCTCACCACAAGAAGGACATTGAGGTGCTGGAGCGAGTCCAGAGAAGGGCAACGAAGCTGGGGAAGGGTCTGGAGCACAGGGCTGACGAGGAGCGGCTGAGGGAGCTGGGGGTGTTTAGTCTGAAGAAGAGGAGGCTGAGAGGAGACCTCATCACTCTCTACAACTACCTGAAAGGAGGGGGCAGTGAGGTGGGTGCTGGCCTCTTCTCTAAAGTGACAAGTGATAGAACAAGAGAAAACGGCCTCAAGTTACACCAGGGAAGGTTTAGGCTGGATACTAGAAAAAATTTCTTCACTGAAAGAGTGATGAGGCATTGGAACAGGCTGCCCAGGGCCTGACTCCAGCCTGTGGAGTCACCATCCCTGAAGGGGTTCAAGGAACGTGTAGATGTGGTGCTTAGGGACATGGTTTAGTGGGTTAGGTGGTGTTGGGTTGACAGTTGGACTTGATGATCCTTGCGGTCTTTTCCAACCTTAATAGGTCTATGATTCTGTTCTATGTTCTATACCATGGCTGTGAGTTCTGGTTAGGTCTTCACCTCTCTGCTACTGTCATTCAGTCCTCTACCTCTTCTTTGGTCTAGTGAATAAAATCTATTATGAGTATCTTAAATAGTTGCAATGCCTCATTTGATTTTATTCACCCTGTAATTCTTACTTTACCATTTTATCATTTCCCTATTAATCTACTTTGGAGTCAGAACTTCAATCATCTTGTTAAAAATGTATGTGTCATACTAAAATAGTTTCACGGCACATTGAACTTTCTTATGCTAAATATATGCTTAATAGCTTAGGTATACTACAACATCAGAAAGTAGATTCTCTGCTTCTATGCATGTTGCAGTAACTAAATCCCCACCATGAGCCATAGTTTGATTTATATAAAAACTTTTATGATTTAATGACAGCCCACAGTTTGAGGACAATAATAGAATTATCTTTGCAATACTTGGTGCAGTATAAACAAGAATTAGTCATTAAAAGTTAATCCTTTTATTTGTGGAAAAAAGGTACAATTAATACAATGGGTACTTCAAGAATTAGGCAATATTTTTGTAGTGTTGTTATCAGGATATATCCTCTATAGGAGCAGATATGCATTTGTCTCCTATTAACTTAATGATCAAAAAGTCCTTAAAATCCATTTTGTGCTTATTCAGAACTCTTAGACTGCTTTTATTTTGACTGTAAAAACTCCCAGTCTTAGTAAAAAGTGGAGGAGTAAAACTCTTTTATTAGAAATGCATCTATAGCATGATGACTAGTTAAAGAATGAGATTTTATTTGTGAGAATTGATTCCTTTTACTACCTTTAGCATTTTGTGTGACATTGTTTTAGGGTGATAGTAAGATACCACTCAGGATTATTTGAGGACATTATTTTAATAGCTATCTTAAGTAAGAAAGACATTTTTCTTTTTTCCTTTTTAAAAAAAAAGTCAAGTCTCTTATAGGCTTTAGTATTTAAAAGGACAAAGTGCTCATTTTATATGGTCTCCATCCTGCAAGCTTTATTCTTTCAAAGGTCATGTACATACTGTTTCTGGAGTTCTGTGACAGTATTACAATTTATCTGCTGTAGTCATTTGTAGATAGGTGTTATGGATAGTCATATATCTTATATAAATGTGTACATGTACATTAGATATATATATTTTTTATATATATTTAGAAAGATGTATTGTTCCAGCTGGGACTGCAAGCACACAATGGGGAAAATGGCCTTGGGGAAGTGCCAGTGTGTCCGTAGGCAGAGTTCGATGACCAAACACTTGAATTCTAAGTGAACTGGTGTGGGTCAGACAAACTCTTCCACAGACAACTCATTTGTCCTTTTTTTCTCTACCTTCTACCAGCCAGAAAGCAGTTTATCACAGAGTGCTTTGTAGACAATGGTTACAGTTCATTCAATAACAACTTTTTAACACTTTTAGTAGTCCATCCACACAGTGTGAATGACTTAAAGAAAGAACAAGCATTTAGGATTAAGGGAGTTATAAACTTCCATTAACAGGGAAAACCAACTCATTTACATCCTTTATCTGGTTTAGGACAGTAGCACTGGTGTTGTGGTAAACAAAAATATAGGTAGAACAGCGGAAAAATTGTCTGAAAAATCTTTTCTGGTATATTCTGCTGGATGGTTTTGCAGTGGTTGACACATTGTGGTAAACAAAAATATAGGTAGAACAGCAGAAAAATTATCTGAAAAATCTTTTCTGGTATTTTCTGCAAGGTGGTTTGCAGTGGTTGACACACGGGTACAGAAACACCATTGCCAGGATGGACCTCTGTTTCGTGCTTGTTGCTGGTGATGGCATCTCTTGGATAGTCATCTAGCAAAGTTGAGTCCAATTTTATACACTTTTCACACCACTTTTGTAGCTGCAGAACCAGTCAGAAAGACCTGGCACCCTGGAGATGGTCACCATGCAGGAGATGTCATCGCAGTGGGATCACCTCAGCAAGCCACTATTGCCATTGCATGTCACACGTTTTGCGAAGGTGTAAAACAGTAAGAGAAAAAGTTTATTTTGGAGGAAGGTGTTTCCAGCCTGCTGTTCTTGCTGGACCATGTATGAGGAGAGACCTCTAACATCCGTAAATACATGGTACTTTGGGTTTACATTTAACGACCTTCAGGAAAGTCACTGAATTTGTCAGCATACAAGAAAACAGGATAAGTAGGTACTGTATCCCCATTAACTGAAGGTTTGTGCTCATATTCCAAAAGTGTGCTTTCTTTAACTTATGTTATTTTTTGAATGATTCCATGATGAAAGTGTTGGTTTTGGTTTATTTTTCGCATCCTTAAAGATAAAAGGCACATAGATATTTAACTTTTGATGTTTAATATTTCATCAAGTAATGTTAGGTGACGTGAATCTTGGGCTGCATGTATAACTATTTTCGTAATTAAGTCTAGAAGTCTGCTCACCTCTACATGATGGGCTGTTGCATTTTATTTGGCTGTCTCTTTGTACCTTTCATGTTCCTCCTCTTGGGAGACTGGGGACAACAAGCCAAAACCAGCAGATCCCAGAGCATTGCCGTTGCCTGAGACAGGACTTTTTTAAAGTGGGACATACCCAGATGGCCTGAGTGAACTGTCAGCAGGTGGCCTAGTTTAAGGTTGTCTTTGGCAAGTTCTTCAGACCCAGAGGACAGAATTAGTGGCTTGATTGATCACACAGATTTGGTATGCCTTAGTAAGAGAAAAATATTCCTACGTGCATGCATGCTGAAGGAGACATTGCTTATGTTTGCAGTGAAGGTTGGCACAAGCTGGTTTGAAGTGATGTGTATAGGGAAGGTAGAGTTAGGACTAATTTTAGCCCTAGTTCTCTAGTCCTGGAAAACCTGGCATTTTTAGAGAGCAATTCACTTGACCACTGTCAGCTATACATGTCCACTTGAATGCTCAATTGAGACCTGTGAGGCAATGAATAAAGAAATTTCAGTGCTGTTGTTGCTATTTCAGTCTGATATCTGTGGATGAAAAGGAGCTGTGTGATTTTGGTCCAATAAGGATGTAATACTCTTTCTAAACATTTTTTTCTGATGGCTTTTACTTGTGTGTGTGGTTTATTTTTCCTGATTAGGACTGATGGTAACTAAAACATACTCTTTTCCCATTTCTCTGTTCATTTAATCATTCAGATCCTTTCTTCCTCAAAAAAAAATTAAAAAAAGGCAATAGTGTCTCTAAATGCTGTCCCTTCCTTCCTTCATTCCTTCCTTCCTTCCTTCCATTTAACTTTATAGCTCTTCATTTAGACAAAGGTCTTCCCCACTTCACCTTTTCACGTGAGGGCTTCATGGGAAGTTTTGAGATCAGCAGTTTTCTACTCTCTGGAGACAAAGAATTTCTACAGGTGTCTTAAAATTTCTAAACTGCACAGTGAAAGAACTACATGCGCATCTGCGCTTCTTGCTATGTCTTCTCAAGCTACAAAAATCCCCATCCTGCTAATCAGCTGTGCATTGTTTTAAAATGCTATAACTCCTCCGTCCCATAAGTCTCAAACTTCTCAAGAACTTTCATTTTTATATCAGTGGACTAATGCACTTGCATCACCATGGCTTGCTGTGGATGGTATCCTTCTCAGGGGGCTGGTCATTGTGGAGAAGGCCTCAGGGAGTACTAGAGCTCATCCAGTGTCATGCCAACAGGGGAGGCCTGGGCATGTGCACAACTACTCCACTTGGCAAATCCTGTCCCAGCATTAATATTTAAAATATCATCCAAAATGGTGCCAGTACATTTAACATAATCAATGGCTCAGCTAACGTGTTTTGGCAGCTAGAAGATGAGGCCCCAAGAGAGGATGGCACCCACTGCCGCTGAGCTCTTCTGTGCCGTAAGCTTTGCACTGGCGTCGTATTAATTCATTCTGTCACATGTCATGATGTATGACCTGGAAGTTTGCACTGCCTTGACCTCTAATGAGTCCTGGCATCTCTTTCTTAATGAGAGAGTGTGAGTGCTATAGGAGTAATTTGAGTGGACACATCCAGATAGTTGAAGCTTTTGCACTCAGATTTCCCTCTTTCAAGCCGTTGTGTGTAGCCAAGCTGAAATGGCATAAGCAGAGTGAGTTCTATCTCAGTTGATCAATGTGACGTTAAGCATCAAGCCATGATTTTTTTTACAACCATGTGGATGAACATGCCGGATATTTGAGACAACCTGCAGTTGTCCCACGAGTACGCTTTTTTTTACAACCATGTGGATGAACATGCTGGATATTTAAGACAACCTGCAGTTGTCCCACGAGTACGTTTAGTTTGGACTGATGTTCTGCCTGCTGCACCAAGAATACTGTGTACTAGTGCAAATGATGCAGGTAATATGGAGCTTTATTGTGATTTATGTTGCTTGTTGAAGGTACTGCCTTCCTGATGTGCTGTTTGGGGTTTTTTTGTCTTTTGTGTTAAATCAATAATTTATTAAAAAGGCTGCTTTAGAAATAGAAAAAAAAATGTATGAATGAGTAGAATCACAGAATGGTTTGGGTTGGAAGGGACCTTAAAGATCATCGAGTTCCAACCCCCCTGCCATGGGCAGGGACACCTCCCACTAGCCCAGGTTGCTCAAAGCCTCATCCAGCCTGGCCTTGAACCCCTCCAGGGATGGGGCATCCACAGCTTCTCTGGGAAACCTGTTCCAGTGTCTCACCACCCTCATAGTAAAAAATTTCTCCCTAATATCTAACTTAAGCCTACCCTCTTTCAATTTAAAGCCATTGCTCCTCATCCCCTCATCCTATCCCTACCCTCCCTGTCTCCCCATCTTTCCTCTAAGCCTCCTTTAAGTAAGTACTGTAAGGCTGCTCCTCGGTCTCCATGGAGCCTTCTCTTTTCTAGGCTAAACATGAATGAATAGAAGGATTTTTTTCCCCATTTTTTTTTTAATTCTGTTCCTTTTTTTCCAAAAATAATCCAATCAAATATTCAGTTTAGTGTTCTTGCGAGCATGTTCACTATTGGCTTTCATGTCTCTGTTTATGACAGTCTTGACATGAAAGGTACGTACCACCTGGATTCATCCAAGCTTGGGAAGACTAGTGTCCCCTTGGTTCTCTTCAGCCAAAGAGGTTTGGCCACATTTTCCGAACTGGAAAAATGCTCTACAACTTGAATCTTTTAAGTTTCATGTTTTCAGTAAGCCCCACATGCCAGTTCACAGCATTTACATTAATACCACATCCTAAACCTGGACTGGTGCAGTCTGAATCACAAGATTAAGATAAGGCAAAAGCTGCTATTAGTCCAATTAAAATGACACCCATGCATCGACAATCCAAATTGCTTAATTAAAATAAAATATATGAAATTATTAACATAGTTAATAGCAATATCCTGGCTCCACTGTCCTCTTGCTGTCCCTCTTCTCCAAGCTGCTTTCCCAGCCTCAAGGTTGCCTGTGATTTCCTGGGGGTGCTGTCCGAGTGCTATCATGGCAAGATGTCAGCACCCCAAGTTGCCAGCGGCTGTCCCTCTTCTCCAAGCTGCTTTCCCAATCTCAAGGTTGCCTGTGATTTCCTGGGTGTGCTGTCCGAGTGCTATCATGGCGAGATGTCAGCACCCCAAGTTGCCAGCATTGCTGTTGGTGGCAATAGTTTCTTCTGATATTCTTCAGTTTTGTGGTTTACTTGGGGATATTTTTGTACCGCTGTTCGTTAGTGAGCTTCTTTCCCAGTGATCTATGATCCTACACTAGGATTTTCACTCACTCGTGGTTCTGTGCTAGACTTTTGCCATATACAATATGACTAAACCTTACTAAATATGAACAAGTCCAAGGTTTAAAGCTGCTGAACAAGGACCATGGTTAAAAAAATAACTGTCTGAATGTTTTGCTCTTAAGACTTTAGTCGCCTGACTGCTTTGGTGCTAGAGCAAGCAAAGGAAGTCAAGACCGGTTACAGTGAGGACTAAGATGAGAACTTGAGGTCAGTGATGTGTTACTAACAATGACAACATCTTATCGTTGACACCACCTGCAATAAACTGAGGAATAAACTCAATTTTCTTCCACTGCTGCCTTTCGTGAGTTGTTTGATATGATTTCTGCAACTAGGGAACGCAAACCCTTTCATGGAGATAAGTGATATGCCCCAGAAGGACTTCAATTTATACTTTACCTCTGCTGGTGTTTGACTCCATAGCAAATATAAAATTCTTCCTTAAAAATTATGTTATAGGTCAGAAGTATCAGTGGGAGCCCTGAAATTCCAGTTAAAGAACTTTTACTGTTACTGCTTTGGAGGAGAACGATGCACCCGTTGTCTCCTAGTGACCAAGGCTCTCAGTGACGCTACAAATTGCACCCATCTTCCCCCTTTCCTCCTTCTCACCCCTTCTTCTTGGCCCTTTGCAAGCCCTGACCCTCTTGTGTTATACTCCTCTCTTCAACCCTTACTAGGTGCTGCTCTTTACCGCTGTTCTCCATGTTGATGTGAAAAAAGTGAGGGTGAGGAGAGGAGGGACACACCAGGGAGCATCTGGTTTTCAGACATACCACCAACAGAGCAAGCACTTACCTCGGTCTCCTTCTCTTGAGGCTCGTAGGGTAGCAGCACAGGAGTGGTTTTGGAGGAGCTGGACCTTCTGGAGCTCCACATCTTAAGAGCTTTCTTGATGTCTACAACTGTTTTGGCACACACTGACAGTTTGGAAGACTGAAAAATCTTACCTAGACTGAGTTTTCTACTTGGAAAAACATATGCTTTTCATCTTTCCCTGCCCTGATTCTTCACACTGTAAATAAATCATGGCATTAACGATGAGCATCTTCTGTAAAGCAGCTTTGAGACAATTGAGCAGCAACCACTGTGTTTCTGTTAATTCTGTAGTGGTCTGTCCTGAAGTCGCTTGCCAGGCAATGTGTTTGATGGTGTAGCCTAGCCTGGATTTTGGGTCAGTTAGAAAGTTACTCTCTGGAGTTTTGTGTTTCCTCCCTTTTTATGCTGTGCTTACGGGCTTGAAGGATCTTTGCATGTGCTGAGGAAGGCTGAAATCTGGGTGAACTGACTGGGGCCAGTTTGTAGCTGGAAACTGGGCTGGTCTCAGTCCCTTCATTAGAAAAGGAGAAAACATGCTGCTTTTCTTCTTTATGTAACCATCAGAGGGTGATATCCAAACTTACTGTAAGACTCTGCCCTGACTCAGAAGAATACGTCTGGAAATCATTTGCTTCCTCTTATCTTCTTTTACTGTCATAAGACACAATCCTTTTTTTTTTTCCTTTATTTGTAGAATACCATCCTTTCACAAGGATATTTCACAAGCATAGGAAGACACTGATGAAATTAGTGATGATCTTTTTTAAAATGAAGCAAAAAAAAGTGTCATAGTCTGTATTGACCTTTTGTATAAAAATACCACGTGAAGTTGTTATTTATTAAAATCTTTCAGTGACTTCTGCTGCCTCTTACTTCCTAGCCCCTGGCAGAAAGGTGACAGGGTCAGTCTCTGGTGACAGAGCAACTAAAAATGTTCCCTGCAATATTCTTTTCCATATCCAGGAGTGGACTCATTTTGCTGTGTTACCCAGGAAAGTACTTCTTGACCAGGCAGCTGATGAAAGCAAACTGATTCTGTGGGACAGAGCTCTACAGACTCAGAAATCTCCCGAGGTGAGGAAAAATCTGGGATTGATTCCTGTATTCCATATTGGTAAACTTCTTTTGCAGGCTTTAAATTTTATTTTACTGCAGTGGAGATTCAAATTCACGTCTTCAGTTAATCAAAAAATTACATTAAAAATTACACTATATATAAATTAAAAAAAATACACTACCCTGAGTTCAGGGTAATGATGATTTACAAAAATGTCTTTTTACTACTGAGCCTGGTTTTATAAGTGACTGGTGGTGCTGGTGAACCAAGTGAAATACAATACTAAAAGATGCTTTTATTAACTCCATGAAAGCACCTTTTAGGACTGCAGATTTTTTTTCTCTCTTACCAAACAGTAAGAATCACTTGATGATAAAAAAAAAACCCTAAACCTTCAAGTTTAAAAGCATTCTCCGTTTTGTGGCGCAGGCGATGAGCAGGATTACAGCTGTGCTGGCAGGAGGGATCCAGCAGCATGTGACATGGGGTTTGACAAAATTCGTCCGGCTCCAGCAGGTCTGGCTGATGCCCCTTCCTCCGCCAGTGGTACCCTCCCGGGGTCTCTCTCTGTGCCCATCACTTTGGAAAGCTGATAGTCACGGAGACAGGGGCAGGATGCTCCGGAGAGGGATTTTCATGGGATAAAGTGTATGATCGACAGCAGGACCGCTGGGAAGAGGGAGAGAGGGAGGAACAGCACAGCATCCAGAGGCTGGGAGCCCCAGTCGGGAAGGAGGGGGAAGGAGAGAGGTTGCATTTAGAGAGGAACAGAGTGATTTTTCCCTCTCTCCCTGAAATTCTAAAACTTGAAACGCCAAGAGCACTGTGGATTTATGCTTTTACAGATCGCTCCAGTCCGGACATTGAGATAAAAGCAGTTGTGGAGCTCCAGGGGGATGCTCTATACGGAGTTCATAAATAAGGTATGTCCTGTTTCTCCTCCTGTTCTGGTGAGATGCTGAAAGTATGGGGGTGTACATGCAAAAAAATGCAGGTGCAAAATTGCATGCATATGTGCACATCTAGGTGCTTACACTATGTATTTTCACTGTATTAATTTAGGTCCACCTTCATATCAGCATCACTAATTTACACTATGTATTTTCACTGTATTAATTTGGGTCCATCTTCATATCAGCTTCACTAACACTTAGTTTTACATGAAATTCTCTTGCTTGCCATTCTACTTTACTCGTCCTTCCTGTGGAATAAAATGTTTTGTCCCAGAAATAAAGATTTTAGGGTGTAACCTTCTGAAAGATATCTGAGAAAGTCAGAAACATTTTCTGAAAGTTTTGCTATTTAGTGGTTGCACTTCATGTCTTTCTCTTCTCCACTCCTGATGGCACCAGGGTCTCTAGGCATGTGTGATATAACCAGGGATAATTTCATGATGTAACACGCTTGAGCAGCATAACGGCATTTTGGTAAATATTGTGCTTTTTGGGCTCGTGTTTCCTTTAGTGTTTTTGGTGATCTGTACAGATCTGGTATTATCTTTACTACAGAATGAGTTTGGAAGAGAACTGATCATTTGTGTCTTTGGGCAAGATCGGGAGCATAAAATATTGATCGGTTTGATTTGATACTGATTATCTGACTGGTATTGATACAGATTATCAGTTGATTGCTGAGTAAGAAATTAAAACAAATGTCCCAAAACATTCTCTTACAACAAGAAAGAAAGTATTTGCAGAAGCTGTGTTCAGGTCCCTTCCCCACAGCTTTGCTTGTCCGCAGAGAGGACAATTGCCTGGAGGTGTAAAACTAAGCACAGTGTTGTGACCGCACTTTACACCACAGAAAAACCAGCTCTTTGTATTTAAGCAGAATTCTAATCTGCATTTAATTGCAAATTAGCACTGAAGTACTCATCTGAGTCAGGCATTAGCAAGTCCCAGTGTTTGCGTGCAGCTGGAGTGTGTTTCTTTGCAGAGTGGCATGCAGGAGCCCCCTCTGTGTGTCTGGCTACACCAAAGTCTGTGGTGTTGAACTCTGCTTCAGTAGTAAACAGGCAGCAAAAGGACCATTTTAATATGTCTCAGCCTATAATAGGAGGAGAGAGATCCAGCAGAGATAGTGAGGGAAAGGGAGCCATCATTCCCAAGTTACATTCCCAGCCTCTGACTCGCTATAGCAATCACTAAGCTGCTCTAATTAAATTTATGAGCTGGAAAATAGTTATGGATGTATTTACTCCTTATTTTTTGACATGAGAAAGGAACAGATGAGATTTCATGTGCTGGTCTGCCAGGAAGCCACTTGTTTCTCCTTGGGACAGGGTCAGGCTTTGGTGTGTCTCCGGGACACTTGTTCAATGGACAAAGGGACAGTGATGTTGAAGGGGAGGAATAGGATTTCCTCTACAACAGGAAACCTCCACCTAAAAGCATTCCAGGAGCCTAAACCAAAATTGCAGGTGCTGTATCTTGTGAGTTGGCGTTGCCTTTCTGTTCTTCTTCAGCTGGTCTTGTTTTCATAGCTTTTCCTCTTTTTTTTTTTGTTGTTTGTTCTCCTGTGGTGCTACTATCGAGGTACGGTTTTCTTGGTGAAAATTGTGCTTTTGGGGTTATTTAGCCCCGATTTTGTCCTCTCTGAACCGTGCCTTGACTGTGACTACTTTTCCTTTTCTTCTAGACAGTCTCTGCTGATTATGTAGCTCCTGTATTTGAGTTTCACATGTTTTTTTTTCACAATTCAACCTCAGGAAAGCAGGACTGGGAAACCTGCTGTATTGCTTCTGTGCTGTAGGTACCAAAGAAATATTCAGTAAAACCTTTGCAGCCTCCAGATCCAAAATGTCTGCTCTTTCTTCTTTTGGTTTGTTTTGGCTCAGGTCTATAGAGACACTCATAATTCCCTCTGCAAGATTAGGAGAGGGATGGAGACAGATATTTGGCATGTGTAAGTCAGCATTACACCAGGGCAGCACGTTCACCCAGCTGAAGATCTGCTTGCTACCAGGACTCCCAGGAAAACTGTTGCAAGAAAATATAGTCTGGTCTGCCCCAGAAAAGAGCAGTTGCACCAGGGGAGGTTTAGGCTAGATATTAGAAAACATTCCTTCACTGAAAGAGTGACCAGGCATTGGAGCAGGCTGCCCAGGGAAGTGGTGGATTCACCGTTCAAGAAACGTGTAGATGTGGTGCTTAGGGACATGGTTTAGTGGGTTAGGTGGTGTTGGGTTGATGGTTGGACTTGATGGTCCTTGAGGTCTTTTCCAACCTTAATGATTCTATGATTCTGTGATTCTATGATCCTAGAGGTGGTGCACTGAGCAGGGTGATCTCAAACACGGATGCGAGGAAATTCTGGTGTGCCAGAGGGCTCCCTGGGGATATAGTGGGAACACAGACCTTTTCCTCCCAATATGATGCCCCTCGAAGTTGAGGAAGTTTGCAATGAGGGCTCGAATCTCAATTTTTTAATTTAAGCAGGGCCTCTGCTATAATGTGTACTTCTTGGGTGAGCTGGGAATGTGTTTTGGGTGCTGCCTTCCCGTGTCCCTCAGCTAGGGCATTGGCAATGTCCTTGTCGCAGTTGCTGGCCCGGGCGCAGGGGGCTGCGTAGTGGGTTGGTGAGGTCTTGGTGTGTATGATACTCTGCAGTTAGGTTGATTTTATGGATGAAAACATGTGCAGAAGGAAATCTGTATTGTTATTTATCAAACATTTAGATGGCTCTTTAATTTTCATTCCCAAATGGAGTTTCTTTCAGTTCTTCTTAAACACGCACTATTCTCCAAATAAAATTATGCTTGAGTTTGAATTCAGGTTTTTCTGAATATCTCTTATTGCTTTCCTCTCGCCTTCCTGCACCTAGATCTCTTGCAATTCATTTATACTTTGTGGTATAATATCATGGTGACTTTCAGGGTTTCTTTGAGTCCCTAAAAAACACTGTTGATGCCTGATTCTTGCCAAAGCAATGACACTAGTTAACATACAAACGCATTTTTCCATATGTGTGTTACCTGTTCAAGGCACTTGAATTGTCCTTCCTTGTGTACAACCCTGTTCATAATCCATTTTGCATTAAAAACTCTTTTGGCAAAGCTAAATTCAGCAGATTACTGAATCTACACTGATTACACTCCTAAAATGGTGAAATTGATGCCCAATATTATTCCTTCCTGAAAGGATCTGCCTATGTCAGATATTAAGGATTTGGGGGGAAAAGTAATGTCTCTGGTCTGCTGATGTCAGTCATTTCCGAAATGAGTGGTCTCAAGTTTCTCTCTTTGAGAATTTGAATTAACTTCAGGAAAAAATTACCTAGGGAGCTGTGAAATTTCCATTGTTAAGAATAGGCTGAACAATCACCTGTAACAACTTAACCAGAATTTATCCTGCCTCGAAATCAGGTAAGGAGCAGGTGTTCACTTGACATCCTCTCCAGCCTGTTTTTCAGCCATAAGGATTGTAATGATCATATACCACATTTTCATTTCTCAGTGTTTGCCTTCCAGAGGCAAAGCCACAGTCACCTCTCACCTGGCTCCCTTGGACATACCACCCGATCTTACAGAATTATCATTGAGCATCATGGTTCTGGCCTCTTGGAAGCCACATGCAGGGAGTTTTATTATCAGCCAGAGTGAACGGTTAAGAGATTTGTCTTCCTAGTCAGAGGGGACTGTTTTGCTCAAATATACTGCTGTTTTCAGAAGAAAGAAAATTTTCCATTCTTTGCATGCCCCAGCACCTTCGGATTCTGCTCCTGGACACAAACATATATCTGGCTGCTGTTGGGGATATTAGCAGGCTTTATACCACAAAGACTATTTGCTGTTTTGTTGAGCTATAGGAAAAAAAACCCAGAAATAAATTGTAAAATTCAGAAGACTTCAGGCTTGTGGATGTTGTTATGTGCCCTTTGGATAGGGAGGACTAACTCTATAAATATGTCACAAAAACTAAAAACTTTACAGGCTGCTGAGATGAATCTGAAATTTCAGTTCTGATCTCCTTACTGTAAATAAATCAATTTTCTTCTAAAGGTGCTATCCTGAGAAATAAAAAAAAGGGAAAATACATGCATCACTCACAGCTTCAGGTCTCCGAACGTGACATTCCCTGCAAAATCCTACTCTGTTGTTACTGGAGCTAATACACTCATTCTTACTTCATAAAAGCATTGTGTGCCTTTACATCTCTTAGCTTGTGGTTTATAATAATTTTCCAAAACAGCAGAACACATTATTCTTGCTTGTATCACTGCCTTGAGAGTCATTACACCATCTAGCATTAGTCCATTGGCCCACCTCTGCCAGAGATACCACTCATTCTGTTTTCCATCTAAGGGTTCAGCAATTTGCTGAAAATTGCCCATCAGGTAGAAGAAGGGATAAAAGTCTTCAGGACACAGGGGTTGGCCCTGTGCTTGCTCCTCCAGACCTTCCCGCTCCCTTGGGAGGGTGGGGGACTGCAAGAATCTCCTTCAGAAGATGGGAAAACAGCTGGACTAGGCTGGAAAAGATGGACAGTGGCAAAGTCATGGTGTGTGATGAAATACAAATGGACAAAAAAACACAGCCTGGAGAGATGGCGTCAGCGGTTTGTGGCTGCTGAGGTAGCAGTTACCATGAAGTCCCTGTCTGATGTTGTAAATGCAGATGTGACCATAAGCTCACAAGCCAGAATTTGCTCAGGGCACGGAGAGTCTTGTGCTGTGTCTGCAGTGTGCCAGCCACCGAGGGGTCTACAAAACCCTGAACCCAAATGTTGGTGCCCAGTAAATGACCAGTAACAGTCAGGTCAGTTCTGGTTGCTGTCATTCACCTCCTGCAAAATGTCTTGCTTTTGGCAGCCCCAGATGAAAATTCCCCGGATTTGTCCAAACCTCAGGAAAAACATCAGGTGGTCAGTGCTCATCAGGAAAAACATCAGGTGGTCAGTGCTCATCAGGAAAAACCGGGATTTTTCTCCCCCTTCCTTCAGTTCCCTCTTTATAGGATTAAGGGACCACGAAAGATGCTGCTATTCTGTGGTCTGCTGCTTTCCTGCGAGAGGCGGGGGTGGCATGTCCTTGCCGTCCTCAGGGTGAGAAGAGCATGGCCAAGCTGCAAAGGACGTGGTGAAACACCCCCGTGGGAGATGAGGAGAGAGTGGGGAGCAAAACTGATGGAGGGCTGGCAAAATGGCATTGATTCAACCAAGCAAAAAGCCTCAAATCACTGTTTGGTTTTTTTTTTCAGTCTCGAAGTTTTGAGGTTTGATATTGCTGTTTTATAGTGTCTGAGTCAGGATTTTGGGTCTCCTGTGGCTGGCTATAGTGGAACGGTTCCATTTTAAAGAATATATTATTTAAAAGTGGAATTGTTTGTATTAATTAAATATGAATGTCTGCAGCATAGGAATAAGCATGAGTTCATTTCTGATAGGAAGCAGCAGATTGATTTCTTTTGTTATGGTTTTAAATTTCTTTTCACAGGCTCTGGGGCGCTTTCAGCACAGGATGTGCTGGAAAGATGGTCTGCAGATGAGCCGATGGTAGCTGTGGTGTAGTGCTCTCTGTTCCCACACTCTGGCCATTGGAGACCTACTGCAAAGTGGAAACCAGCCCTTGATAACTGGTTTATTTTCCAGTGCTTGTCTAAGTGAGCCTTCCACGCTAAATGAAGCACTCATGTTGCAAAATTTTTTTTGAGAGCTTGGTTTTTAATCAATGCTTATTAATCAGAATCAAGGACTCAATTAAAAAAAGTCTTGTCATTAATTTTTTTGTTATTTTCATATATTTGCCTTTTTTTCTTTTTCTTTTTTTTTTCTTTTTTTTTTCTTGAGCACTAGTGCTCAAAAAGTGTACAGCCTTGGAAAAATGAAGGTCCTGAACAGCAACAGTTTTGCTCTACATATCTACTGCTGTAGGTCTGCACTGCTTGCTAGTGTAAAAGTAGCTGCAGACACTCACGTAACCAATTGTGAATTTTTATTGTCCCGTTTTTTATAATTATGGCAATGTTTCAAAACTCTAAGAAGTCTTACTGCATATTTTTAAGACTGAAAGGAAATAAAAGCACCTAACCAGGGCTTTAATTGAGAATTTAGGTTTCACCTCTCAGCAGGGTGTGTATAGTCTGGGGTAGGGACCACATACATCTGAGTGTAGCTTTCCTCTTACCCATGTCCTTCCAATGATGCTATGTGACGTCGTGTTAGGCTGGTTGGGCAGACCTTCTGTGATAGGTAGGCATAAAGTATTTTCTTAGAATCAACATCCAAAAAGTTAATGTTCTGAAAGCTCTCTGATTCTAGGAGAAATATGAGACATTGCAATTTTGCTGATTTCTGTCATAATTAGCACAAAAGCAGCAGTTTGATGTGATGAGGCACGGTGCGCACCTGAAGTGTAAGAAATGTTAGTTTGAATTTTTAACTTAGGGAATTCAAAGTGATTGTTCCTCTTCAACAGGTGTGAGAGAGTCTTACCTAGAATAACCAGCAATCTAGTGGTTAGACACGTCTACTAAGGACAAAAGACAAATTCCCAGTCCGTAGCTTGAGTCTTCAGATTTTTAGCCCTAAACAGATTAAACCAAGAGCTTTCTTAAGGAATTCTCTTCTACTACATTAGACCGTTAAAAAAAAAAAAAAAAAAAAAGGTAAAGGTTGGTGCTCTGTGGTTGTTTTGAGATAAATTTTCTGTGGTTGTTTTGAGATAAATTTTCTGGTCACTGTTATTTACATTCCCAAATGCAGCGGCTAGTTGGACTGTTGGAAATACTTGGCCAAGGATGTGTGTCACAGAAATGAGATTTGACAGTCATCATCAAACTGGAGAAAAACAAGTGCTGAGAAGCACGTATTTAAAGGGTGAAACAGCATTGGTCACCGGGTGTGCTGGACTCGGGGTCTGTGTTATCACCAGGACGGGTGTAGGAGGACAAGGCGATGCCCACTGGGGTCCTTTGCCTGTGCCTTCCACAGCCCGTGCTTGCGCAATGGGCTCTGCAAAATACACAGGGAAAGTTTAGAATGAAAGTGACACTTGATAGTATGATTTGGGATCCAGCAGACACTGACAGGTGCCTGACTTTGCTATAGAGACTCCGAGAAATAGATGTCTTTGGACAAATTAAAGAAAAAGCTCATTCCCTTTTTTCCTCATAAAAAGATAACAACACTCTCTGGCACTAATGTGTCCTTGTAGCTTTTGTCTTTTACTGACTCAGATAAAAGGATTTATAATTTTATTGTTTTTAACATATCATGAGAGAGCAGACAGTTATTTTCTTAATTAACACAACTGATAATGTTATCACATTAGCTGTGTTAATTCTTTTAAAATGAGCTCCACTAATTCTTTCTATGAGGTGGCACTGGGTCCATGGGCATCTTCTGTTTCACTCTACCATTTTTCCCTTGGTAAATTCATCTGCTTCTACAAATAATAGCAACACTTATATGCGGTCCATGACTTTGAATATAATATTTCATTACTTGTGCTCTCCTGTCAAGCACATTAAAACATTAATGCCACAGTGACTTCCACAGAGGAATCTCTGCAGCATCTAATTGGAGCTCAGTTTCTGCAGTTCCTATGGCACATGCTATGTACTGCTCTTTCTCATACCAAGTAACTTTTACCTCTGAGCTACGACATGCTCTTAGTTTTTTTCAGTTTGTTTTTTTTTAAATGGTTGGTATTAATATTTCCTTTATTTGCCTGCTAAGTAACAAACAGGCTAACGTAAGTATAATGATTGTTTCTTACTAATTTATATTAAGGACTTCAGGTTTTGCCAGTATCTGCCCATATGTATCTGGCAGAAGGCGTGATTTGAATCTGGATTAGTACACCTCCCCTGTTTGTAGCTCCCCAATATGTTTTAGGAGTTCACAGGAACAAGGAAGGAAGATTGGTACAAGCGTGGATCACTGAAGCTTATACTAAAATAATATTTTATAGTCCCTGCCCCTGACTCATTAACTCTTAGGGGCTGTGGATCAGAACCTTTATGGTTTTTATCAGGCATTAAATACTCTGGTGTCTTAAAAAGTACATGTACAAACAAAACCAACGGAGTTAGCATCAGATCTCGGTTCCTGAAATAATTCATCTGGGAAAATGCACATCCCCTACATTTGCTAGGCTTTGCCTAATCGTTTAAAAGTTATCCCTCTCCATATTTTTCTACCCAGCATTTAGGCACTAGATGCTGATCAGGATTATGGCTTTTCTTGACTTGGAATTATAAGAGGAATAATTATGCTGCCTCATTCATGACATCCCTTTCTGTTTTTTTACACTCTAAAAGTGAGATTTGATTCTTGAAGAGAGCTTTACTTGGGGGGTATAATTAATTCCTGCCTTATCAGGATTCTGAAAATCTTTTGAAGCCATAATCCGGTACTAAAATCCTGCTTTGTACGTCACTATAACATTTTTCGTGTAAACCAAGCAAAGTTGGTTTTTACCTTCTTGTATCTGAAACTTATTCTTTACTTGCCAGACATGATTTAAAATAATGAAGAAAATTCCTATTTTTTTTTTTTTGGAAGTTAGGCATTAATTTGCCTTTTCTTTTTGTTGAAAATTTTCAAGAAATAATGTGCTCTCTCTGCTTAAAGCCAAGGTAAAGTCCTTTTTCAGCAACCAGACTGAGCAAAGCTGCAAAATCTGCCGTGTTGTAGCAGCCCAGTTTGATCAGGGAGGATTTCCTCCTTCCCCATGGCTGTGATTTCCTTGGGAAACTTGCACTTTTGCTTCTAAAGCAGAAATTGAAATTTCCTTTTTAAAGCTACTTTTTTTTGAAGAGAGCTTTACTTGGGGGGTATAATTAATTCCTGCCTTATCAGGATTCTGAAAATCTTTTGAAGCCATAATCCGGTACTAAAATCCTGCTTTGTACGTCACTATAACATTTTTCGTGTAAACCAAGCAAAGTTGGTTTTTACCTTCTTGTATCTGAAACTTATTCTTTACTTGCCAGACATGATTTAAAATAATGACGACAATTCCTATTTTTTTTTTTTTTGGAAGTTAGGCATTAATTTGCCTTTTCTTTTTGTTGAAAATTTTCAAGAAATAATGTGCTCTCTCTGCTTAAAGCCAAGGTAAAGTCCTTCTTTTTCAGCAACCAGACTGAGCAAAGCTGCAAAATCTGCCGTGTTGTAGCAGCCCAGTTTGATCAGGGAGGATTTCCTCCTTCCCCATGGCTGTGATTTCCTTGGGAAACTTGCACTTTTGCTTCTAAAGCAGGTTAAAAATTCCAAAGACTGGGCTTCTGGCTGGGTTTAACCTATGCAGAAATTGAAATTTCCTTTTTAAAGCTACTTTTTTTTTTTTTTTGCATGCTTTTAAGTTGGACAATATCGTCCTTGTAAGCCACCCAATAATGACTTGAGTGGGAGATTTTAGTGTGGCTCAGGAAAGGAACATGCCCTTAAACACTTTGATACTGATTTATATCAAATCCAAATTGTGCTGACAGGTCCCAGATGTACGTTTCCATTTGCATCACTTCAACCACCCACGTGATTGAAATGCTGCAGCGATCTAAGAGTTGTGGGACCAGCAAGCTGGGGGACAGCAAAGCATCAGGATTTTTTTAAAGGCCAGGTGGAATCTGGGTCAAGACCTGTGGCTATGATTGGGTGAAGGGGATGATCAGTCTGATTATTTATTTCCCAGATTCATGTCTTAGTCCACCCTTTTCTACAAGATGGTCTCTTTAGATCGTGTCCAGGCTGCCATACCGTGGTACCTAATCCAAACCTAGATGGATGCTCTGCTGCCTGGAGCAGTGAACAATTTGGAGTGCTTATTCTCCATGGCTGTGGAAGGAAAAAAGTGATCATGAAGTCACCTAAGGTTTGTTGTTTGGTTTTTTTTTTTTTTTTAATTAATCAGGCTTTGCTTATTTTTTTTTTCCTTTTTTTTTTTGTGAAAAAAAAAAAGTAAAGCAATGAAACTGGTGAACTTTAAAGACTTGGTGCTACTTGGAGGCGTATGTCTGGGACACCTTTGGCTTCTCTCATGTCTAGAGTAGCAGTATGCCTCCATGATCTGATTCCCTTAAATGGGCTCTTTTTATTTCAAAGCTAGAGGGACAGCAGAGAGAGGGTTATGGGTTCTTCAGGTGTAGGGAGGTGTCATCGGCTGAGTTTCTGGTCATACAGGGCTGTTATTGAGAAGACTGTCTGCCTTCAAGATGCAGAAGAGATAGCAAACTGGTAAAATAAGGAAACATTTTTTCTTCTCCTTCAGTCTCCCTGCAAGTTTTGACTTTTGAGGGCCAAAATTTAGATCTTCACAACTTGTCCCAGATCCCACAGCAAAAAGTAGGGAAGCCCTGGGAGTCAAGTGCTAAGTTCTTGCCTACCACTCCTTACTCCACCAAGCACTGGCAAGAACTGGGATGACTGAATGTCCTAAACAGCTCTTGTCTGGGTGGTTTCAAACATTGCAGAAATGTTTTTGTCCTATGCTAGGCTTCCTCACTTTACATCTTCAGTTGTCCTGGAGGGGTAACCTTCATGGATGTCTGCGAGATTCTAGCTTTCCCATATTAGGGTTCATTTTATTGGTCTTAGCATATTTGTCCTTAATAGCCCATTTCCACACAAAAGGAAATTGAAAGAAAACTCAACAAGCTTGCCTAGATGAGTCTATTATTTAATACTCATGCTGCTTCTTTGTAACTATAATAGCCAATTACTGTTTATAACCGTAGCCATGTCAAGTTATTTACATCAGAACCCACCACCCAAATAAGTTTAAGGAGAATTTATAGATGGAACCTTTCACTTAACTATAAAATTTGCAGAGCTACCATCTGTAGACAGTGCCCCTCGGGATACGAAGAAATTGCTGGGACTGTCTTACCAATAATTCTCAGTTTCTTGGGACGGCAAGAACAGTGTGTATAGATAAAGACAACAAGCTCAGCATGCATTAAACACATTGAGCAATGAAGCTCTTCAGACACGATTGCCCTGCTAGGTTTTTCTGTACTCTCAGTCTTGGGTCACTGTTACATCCAGCTGGAAACATGAAACTCCTCAGGAAATTCGGGGAAGGTTTGGTTTGAGTGCCAGAACACACTGGTACCTAGACACTGCTCAGACAGATTACTGTGACGAGTGCCATACGAATGATGACATTCTTGGATAAAATAAGCCATGAAATAAAAAAGGGATGCTTTATGCAATTTTGAATTGGATCCTGAAATGTCCTGGGAGGTAGCAGAGCAGAAATTAAGACTGAAAGGTGCACCTTGCATACGAACAAAAATATCTTTGTGTTTTCTGGTGCAAACTCCATTCTTTTGTTTTTCAGACGCTGAACTGGATGTGAATGGGATGGCATCAGACCACAATGCTTCCTCCCAGGAGGAATACCTCCCACACTATCTCCAGAAGGAAGACCCCTTTGCATCAAAGCTTTCTAGAGAAGCTGACATCGTAGCTGGGTTTTATTTGACAGTAATCGGTAATGATTTTTTTTAAATTCATCTTTGAAATATGACCATGTCACTGCACCCGTGCAGGCACTCACAAAGAAGGGAGAAGCTGCTGTGCATTAGATGTGTAATTACATATTTCTTCATATTAGAAAGAAAAATCTAGGAGGGAGAGGAGATAATGTGTTAGAAATATTATGTCAGAAGTGTCAACAGCTGGTATCGACAAACAGCGCTGCTCCAGGGAGCCAAAACTGCCTGGTAGTAGACCTTCCAGCAAAAAGTGAAGAAATACTCAATCTTTTTTTTCTACTGATAGGTTACTGGCTTGCAGTTTAATCCTTCCCAATCAGAACTGGCTTTTGCCCTTATGCCATGTGGGTTTTATGGCCTGTTTTCAAAACCTCTCTCATGTGCCTACGCAGCAGAGAACATCCTCAGATGTGCTGATTTGTGTCTTGCTCAGCTCCTGGCATCAGCTGTCCTCTGTTACATATTACATTGAACAATTTTTTCTGCCTGACACCCTCTCCTCCTTTTTTTTTTTTTTTTTTTTCTTTTCCAGAGTCTTTTACCACGTGCAAGCTGTGCAAGCAGAATAAATGCATTTATTTATTGGTTAGTGCACACAGATGATGACAGCTGGGACTGATTTTTACATTGAGTATTCGTATCCAAAAAGTTGTCATTCAGCCGGGAAATACTGGACTCCATTGCTCTCAGGGATAAACTGGTCCTTCTTCTTGATGATTTATCTTTCCTTTATGGAGCTGGGCAGGGTTATGTCTTTTTGTGTCAATAATTTTGCTCTCAACTACTTGAGCTTCTAACTGTGGTCTCAACATTTACACTTCTTTCCATGGTTTAGGTTGCCTTGTTTCGTGGCTTTAGTCGATGCATTTTTCTCAACTATTTTCTCAGTAAAGCTAAGCCAAGGTCATGTAACTGTGCTACACCAAACTGGGCTCTGGGTGTCAGACAGCTGAATATAGGGTAAAGTGTATTCCTTGATGTTTATTATGGATTTGGTTCATTCTCTTGTTCAATCAGTTCTGCACAAAGTACAAAGATCTTTCAGTCCTACCTTCATGTTTCTCATTCACTATGTTCCCACTCTCTCTTACTGCCTTTCCCCTGACTGATCCGAGTAATCTAATTTTTTCTGCCATGGAGGTCTCACAAAGTCTTGAATAACACTTATTCCTCGTTTGTCTTCTGCTTATATCTTTATTGAGAAGTTCAGAGCAGCAGAGACGGCAGGTGAAGCTGTATCCCTGTGCTGCTCTTGGTATTCATGCATCATTTTGCATGTATCCTCGCTTTTCGCATATATATTTTTTTTCTGCTGCTATGCAGACAGACATCTTCACTGAACTGTCCAAAACAACCCCCCTTCAGGTCTTTTTTCACTCAGTTAAGCACATTCAGCTTTAATCCCAGGAAATATGTCTGAGGAGCTGAAATGAATCCTCCCAATGTAGGCTGTGTTGTCTTGTTATTTTGGCTGTGGTCGGTATAGATTTATCCAGTTCCGAAGAAATATACTTGCCAGGTGTGAAACATCTTGAAAAAACATAGATATAATCAAATTAAGGCAAGGAAAAGAAGTAATCTATTTCCAGTGAAGAAACAAACCCTAACCATGTCAAGTACAGACTTACATGAGCAGTGTGAAGAAACTGAAATTATAGTTTATAATATAATATAATTTTTTTCTAATTTTTGACTTATCAGTAAGGTAGCCACCTTCCCAGCGTTGTGGACTGGACATCAAACAGCTTGTGATGGACTTATTGCACCCAGTGGCCAGGAAAGTTCAAGCCATAGCTCTGCTGTACACATGTGTAGCTCTGCTTCAGAAATCACACCCTGTTTTTTGCTCTGGGGTTAACTTATTTTCATGTGTTTGGTTTGCATTGCATCTTACTTGGTTAATTACTTTACCCTTATGGTCATTACACACCCCAGCAGCAGCTTTCATTAGAGCCAAGTATGCTTTTCCCATATGCACAGAAATGCTATATTTGCATCTTCCTTGGACTTACATCTGTCGCATAAAATACCGCTGGTATCCTGCACAGATATTTTCAATTCCTTTTAGCAATCACTGCAGTGATTCAGTTGGTCAGTTGTGCTCTCAGCCATTTCAGCAACAGCAACTGGTTTCATGCTTTCTGGACCAAGACAGCAGTGTTTCAGAAACTGCATACAATACAGTAATGGATATTAATTTGCCAGAGGCTGAGAGAAGTGCAGAAGCCCTCCTTTTTATGGGGACTTGTGTGAAGAAGGAGAATGTTACACTTTTTACCGGTAAAGTAGAGTTACACCTCAGAGCTCAGCCACTAAGAGATGGAATTAAACAAAACTGGTGGAAGGAGCAAAGTCAGGTCTTCTTCTGTGCTTGTGAATAGGTGGGGTGAAGTAGTCTTTAAATAATTTTTTTTTAAAAAGAGAAAAAGAAGCCTTTGCCTGGGCTAATGCTTCACATGTGAGTAGTGTCTTACAAGACCGGGTAAGCTTACTGTGTTGGAGACGCCACCATTAGCTCCTGCTGATGTGCAGATCCGTATTTTATTACCCATTCATGTTTAGGTGGATAGCACATTTTCATAATATGAGAAGTTAGAAGGAAATTAATCTGTGTTGTTCCCGGGTAAATATCTTGACTTGTTATTTTTACTTTCTGAAAAAAAAAAAAAATCCAAAATTTTCTTTTCCACTAAGCTGATTTCTGACAGTCCAAAGTACACACGTATTTGTTGGGACATGAAGCACTGCCATGCAGAAGTTTCCAGTGGTAGATAGTGGATGTTGAGGGAGTGGAGCAGGAAGTCTAGCTCTGTGATCTGTTCTCTGACATCAAATTGCACACAACAGGTTTGCTGAGGCTGTGAATTTGCTTTAATTGGCAGCTTTATAGTTAATCATGGCTCCCAGGTATCCAAAATAGCAAGTAAATCAATGTGCTCAGATAGCTCTTGGGCACAGTTGTATCTCAGGGTAACTGCAGTATACCAGGCTTACTTTGTAAACTGTGGAACCTGCAGAAGATGGAAAACCGAGCTGGAGCATTCAGCTCCTATACCCAATGAGGGGATCTCTATAGTTTTTTATTATAACTTGTGTTTCAGACCACACCTGTCCATGCCACCTTCTGCCACCAAACTGTGTTCCCTACTCCTTTGCAGATCCCTTCCAAGAAGCAGTGGTCCCTCTCGAGGATGCGCTGTGTGGACATCCTGATTGCTGTTGGGCATCTTTTTGTACTTGAGGCATGAAAGATGCAAATGAGTTTAGAATGTATTCCAAAAAGGGGAAGAAGCTGCACAATGAGCGAACAAGGCTGGGATCCTATCAGGAATCACAGCAGAGCCTTTAGGGTCAGGATGGCTGTGCAACTGAATTATTATTGCACCTTTCACTGCAGGTTGGCTCTTCCTCTGTAGGCAGAATTTTTTTAGTTATCACATCCTTGGCTCTCTGCATGTCTTTATCTAACAGTGTTACAGTGCCATGGACAGTTGTGCCCTGAGCTGTTCGCTTATGGAAAAGAGCCCTTTTTTGTATCTGAAGAGTCTTTTTTTCTCCTTTTTCCAACTCTGGGCTTTCCCCAGGCACACACTCTGCCAGCACCTACCGGGGTTGGGAGCTTACACCAGCAAGGAGTTCAGATAGCTGTTAGGAAAATCTTTTTAATAGTAGGAAAAATGAAGCATTATATGGCACATCTAGGGAAGTTACAAAGTTTCTGTCACCAAGGAGCTAAAAATAATTCAGATAGGCAATTGTCAGATGCAGGTATAGACAAAAGGCCACTTAAATTATCACTGGACCCCTTCCAGCTGTAGGATCAGGAGGTCAGATCTCTGAAATATTGCTACTAATAATGAGCGGTTGCTTCAGAGGTATTGAAAGGTATTTCAAAGTAGATGCTGGCATACTAGATATCCTACATATCACTAGAGAGAAAATGGCATTAAGAGAGAAAAGGATTAAGATATATGAAAAATGCTCAGCAACACTGGGAGTCATTCACTTAGCTGCAAGGAAGAAAAGAATTCGTATGAATACCTGTGTCTACTTATAATTCAGATCAAATTTTCAGAGCCATAAGAATAGGATGTTCTTTAAATTTCATTCACCAAGGATCAATCAATTTTGCTGAGAAAACCTAAAAATAAATGAAAAGCCAGCTTCTGTCCTGTTTATTTTTTTTAAATAATACAGAAACCAATACTGTCAGTATAAAAATAAAACATGTTTCCAGTTAGATAAGTGTTGCATTTATTACTGAAAAAAATTAAAATATAAATATTTTTCTCCTGAGTTTGGTAAACTTTCAGTTCCACAGAGACTTGTGTTTCTTGAGAAATAGTCTGGTATTAGCCTCTGGGAACAATTTTTCTCCTTGTCTCGTGGATGTCCCCAAGCTGGGTTTCTCAGATCTGTGAGGACATGGGACCCTTGCAAGGGGATCGTTGCATTGATGGACCAGAGGAAATACTCATTTAATTCCTGAGGTCTTGTCTCCCAACAGACTCTGATGAAAGTATGAGGTGTTCAAAGGTACAATATTCGGAGAAGGTGAATGGGGGGGGGCTTCTGGGGTCTTTTTGAAACATGGGATCTGGCCGAGTGTGCACCTTGTGTAGGAAGGCAGCACAAAGAGTGAATTTTCTGCCTCATTGACAGAGGAAAGTTGGGTTATTTCTGACTTTTTTATAGTGGTGTCAAGTGTTGGCCCTGGCCAGCAGCCAAGCACCCATGGCAGCCGCTTGCTTACTGTCCTTGCGGTGGGATGGAGAGGAAGTAGGAAGAGCAAAAGCGACGAAGATAGAGACAGGGTGGAGATAAAGACAGGGAGGTCAATCACCAAAGAAAAATTCGTTGCAGGGCAAAACAGATTCATTGTGGGGAATATAACTTACTCAAAAACATTTAATTACTGATTTGGGTATTGGGAAACAATTTAATGAACATTAAATATATAAGGAACACACCTTTCCGCCACTGTTCCCAGACTGAACTTCACTCCTGACAGCTCTCCTTCCCCCTCGTTATGGCCACAGGTCCCTTTGGAGAGACAATGGTGGCAGGAGGTTGAGGTCTCTGCCACTCTTTGCTCCTCACTCTTCTGCATCTTCCTCCTTCTTGCTCATCTACGATCTCTGCTCTGGCATGGGGCCCCCGTGGGCCGTGGGTCCTTCAGGGTGTTCACCTTTGGGGGTGACTCTTGTTTCCTCAAATGGACATAGTGTTCTGTCCTGTGTTTCCAGTGCAGAATGCTCACTCCCAGCTCAAACTCTTTCAAACATGATCTTTAAGGTTCCTTCCAACCCTAACCATTCTATGATTCTATGAGTTACTGAAGAAACTGTTTTCTTTAAGGGAACTGGAAACTCTGTGATTTTTGATACCAGTGCGATTAGCTCCATGGGTGATTAACCGCTTGCAGGGTTGGTCCCTGCGGGTCCTTTGAGGATGATAAGGCAAAAAAAGATGCCAACCAATATGAACAGGATCCTTCCTTGTGCACTGAATTCCAGCTGGAAGCTAAAATCAGACATATTTTATCATTTTTCTTTCTTATTATGACAGAAATATTTTTGATTGTAAAATTTATGATGTGCTATTAATATAAATAACATATTTTAGAAATGTGTTCCTCAACCTCTGATTATAGTGCATAATAAAATAAAATGCAATGCCCTGCTGCATTTGTTGTGGGAGGGAAATGTCTGCAGTAGACGTCTCCATGAGCTGCATAATGAGGATGAGATGATCATGGTTCACAGTAAAATGTCTAGCCTTGGGACCACAGGTTTAGGCTGAAAATATCAGAGAATTTCACAAGGAAAATGGGATATTGCTCTTTTTTGAGGAGAATTCTAATTTAATTTTTTTTTTTTTTTCCCCTAGGGATTCTTTCAACTCTGGGAAATGGGTATGTTATTTTTATGTCCTCAAAGCGAAAAAAGAAGTTGCGACCTGCTGAGATAATGACTGTTAATTTAGCTGTTTGTGATCTAGGAATTTCAGGTAATTTCATGCCTTATATTCACCCATTTTTACTATCACACCGTTCTTTCTGGCAGCAACAAGAGACAGTCCTCTGGAACTCACAGGGAGCCCCAAATGTTTTTTGCTCTGTTATTTGCATATAAATAAGAGAGAAGGACAGAAAAATCCATTCCTGAACAACTTGATGGAAAGAAATGAAAAAGTATAGAGGTAAAAAATAGGGTTAGATTTATCAATCAGGCAAAACTCCTGTTCACACCAGCACTGGGCAGGCCTTCAAAGACAGCTCCCATGTGCATCCTGGCACAACAACCGCAAAATAGCTCACTATTACGGTTGAAGAAAACAATGTTTCCTTGCTGTAGGGTGCAACAGAATGGTTGCAGATACCTAAAAAATACATATTTAGTCAAATATGACTGGAGAAGAGGATGAGAGGAAGGAATTGGAAGATGCCAGTTGTCATCAGCCTATCAAAGCTAATAATTTTCTCTCTAGTGACCATCCTCTTTTATCTGTGGGTCAGGAAAATAAGCATTTGTGCCAATCTATAGAATAAGAGCAACATCAGCCAACTGGAGGGATTTTTATTTTGACCTCACAGCCTGGATGCCCTGGCATGAGAGGAGGGAGCTTTGGAAAGGTTTACACAAAGTTGCAGAGTCCAAAGTCTTTGGAGATCATTCTTCTGTCTCTAGTCATGAGACTCATTCAGCTGCTTATGGCTACGTGCAAATGCAGGGGGAGGACTGGTCCTCCTTTAGAAAAGGATATTTTGGATGTCAGACAATCCAATGAGTATAGGGGCTTGATGTGACGTGGCCGAATACGGCATCTCCCCAGAGCAATGTAAATGAGAGTGTGTTCCCATGCCCCCAAAGTCATCTGTCCCCTATGTGTGGCACACACCGGGACCCCTGCCCCCGGCCCCAGCGCACCCTTTTCCTGCCCTTGTTTCTGCCAAATGCTTTAGCCCTCATCCAAATGCTTAAAATAGCACTGAGCAACAGAAAATTATGGCTCCCAGCCTCCCAGAACCAAAGCTCATTGTGCTCTCACTGCACACGGCCGAGGAGCTGCTCAGCCCCTCAGGAATTTTGATGCCTCTTGGTGATCAGTAAATGTGAATTTCTGAAGGACATACGAATTCAGAAGAAGAAAGGTGTTAGTATAAATATCTCTGCTCTGCCACCGCACAAATAAAACCCAATGATTTCTTTGTCATACGTGCCATGGAGACGCTATTTCCATCTTGCAGCACTTAGAAGTGAAAAAAAAAAAAAAAAAAAAAAAGAGCAGTTTTTGCCTCTTCTGTGATGCTCCTGTCTCCTTTGTGTCCAAGACTCTGTCTTATTTTATAAGGCTCATACCTGACTCCAACGAGAGTTACTCCAGTGAGACAGAGTGTTTCAGGAGAATTTCTGTAGCTATTTATTTGGAACGTAAACGGATATCTCCTACCCATATAGGCTGTATGTCCCAACCAGACAAACTACAGCTTGTTTGGGAGCACTCTTAGCATGAGGGCTGCTAGTTTCTCTCTTAAGCTCTGTCACTAACAAACCACTTTGTCACCTTGTCTTCCATGGCGATCTCAATCTATCTGTGTGGTTAAATTTTGTACCTGAAAATAATTGTGATTGGCACAGCCAGGGGTGCTTTCCTTTTTTTTTTTTTTTTTTTTGTTAATGGAAGATTTTGACTCAAGAAATGTTATGTGTTCTGCCTGCTGGACTGATTGGAGTGAAGATGGGACTTTTTCCAAAATCTTCGTATTTCATGGACTTGTCTTGGCACCGTGTTCAAGAAACAGGTTCTGGCATCCTGCAAGTTCTGGCTTCTTGCAAATTTCCACAGGGTGGCACCAGCCGCTTGTTCAAAACTGCATCAGGCTCATTTTGCACTGATACCACGCTCCGCTCCGTGTCCTGTGCTGCTGAAGACAAATTTGATTTTGTGCAAACAAATGTTTTGGCCTTTAGAGCTGGCAATGATTTACACCAGTAAAGTTTCTGACACACCATATATCCTAGACCTTGCCATATTTCATGTTTTTCCTGAAGCCTGAATCACTGGGGTGAGCTTTTCCTTGAAAACTGAAATATATTTATTCTGCTTAGAGAAAAGCACGTAATACAGTGACCTGAGCACAACTTTCAGGCAGAAGCAGAGTTTTCCTTACAGGCTTAGGCTCCAGGAAAAGTATCCTAAAATATCTTGTTTAAAAATAAGCCTCATTTTGAAAGATTTTCAGTTATGATGCTTTTGGCACAGAAAACGGAGCAAAGGCCATTTTCTGTAAGATTTTGTTTTGGTAGAAATGTTTTAATTTTCTGTTGAGAATGAAAATGGAATGTTTAGTTTTGCATAAGTTTGATCTGAAATGAAAGTTTCGGGAACAATCCAAAATATTTTTTTACAGATCACTTCAACAAAATGGGGATTTTGTCTTGACTTCTATGAATAGGTTACCTTGTGGGAATTACAGTTTGCAAGACCATTTCTGCCTTCTTTACAAACCAATTCATGGAGCTGCCATGACATTACAGACAGTGCAGTTCAGAGAGGAAAACTAGCCCAGGGCAGCTGAGATACTTTCAGCAATTTGAGGTGCTGTGGCAGCTCCTGTGCAGGAAGGAACACAGTCACAGGAAGGTGGAGTTCAATATTTAATGTCATGTCAATGTTGCAGTTGAACTGTTCAGGCCTTGGAACATTTTGGATCAGTCTGGTAAGTAGAAATGAAGGATTTGGAAAACATGATGATGTTCCTAGGTTGTAAATTTTCGAGTTTTGTGTTCCATTAAAGTTGATTTTTTTTTTTGTTTTGTCCAGTTTGAGACAAAAAATAAAAAATCAGGAGGTGGAGATTTCCAACTAGATAATTACTATTTCCAAGCTTTCTCATTTTTGTTGTATTTACAAAGGCTATGAATAATGTTAATCTGTTTTAAGATGAAAACAGAACAACGTATGACCTAACTTCCCTTCTTCCATTATGTACCACACAGTTTTACAAATGGAGAAATGGGCTAAGGTGCCACTAGGGCAAATTATCCAAAATAGTTAGGTGTTTCCCTCCTGTTTGGGATGCTTAAAACTCTTTAATATCTCTGGTCAGGTGACTTGCTGAGAGTCACCAAGGAAGAGTGTGGTATGAACAGGAGTTGAAACAACTTCTGCAGCTCAAATCTGTGCTGCAACCATGGCACCATCTTCCTTTCTGACCTAACACGTTCTCACTGTAGGTGTCTTACTGTTGGGCCTTGGTGGGTTTGCAGAAGTCCTCTTTGAAGGCAAATTTCTTTATCCTGTGTTTGAAGACGTTCAGTTATAGGGGTGTAGCCTAACTAGATCTGTACCTGTTTCAAGCCTGGACTAACCCGTCACCCGTACTGTCTACATACTGGAGTGTGTTTGCACGTGGACTTAGCACATATGCTGACGTTTTCATGATGGGAAGAGCTGACACATGCTCAGTGCCAGAGTATGGGTTTACTTCTGGTTCATGTGGTCTGTAGTAAAGTGGGAGGTGTCCCTGCCCACGGCAGGTGGATTGGAACTGGATGATCTTTAGGGTCCCTTCCAACCCAAACCGTTCTATGATTCTATGCTGCAGGCTCAGCTCATCCTACCACAGTGTAGGTGCTATGGAATCTAGCTACAGCTGTCCAGTGGCTGAGTCTAGTGGATGGAGGGCACGCAAGTCACCACAACTGCTGTGCCTGAAGCCCTCTCTCCGCTTTTCAGAGCATTTTTACTGGTATTAGCTTTGGATGAAGAGGAGGGTTTGTTTTGCTGGAAAAGGGTGATTTTACCAGTGATCAGTCAACTGATGTTCTTCTCTCGTTTTGAAGTTGTAGGAAAACCCTTTAGTATCATTTCCTTCTTTTCTCACCGCTGGGTGTTTGGATGGATGGGCTGCCGCTGGTATGGATGGGCTGGTTTCTTCTTTGGCTGTGGGAGCCTTATTACCATGACAGCTGTCAGCCTGGATAGATACCTAAAAATCTGCCACTTGTCTTACGGTAAGAAAGTAAACTATATTAAATGACTATAGAAAAACTACATTAAGTGATACAGTTTTCTAGACTGAAATAATACTTAAGGTCTTCAAAATGCTTTTTTTTATATATAGAGGGGAATGCACAGGTAAGAGAAACATATTTGTATGCCCCAAGTAATCCCAGATAAATTTGTATTGCTGGACATAACACCTTTGCTGTTTTCTCTCTGCTGTCTGTGTGAACCACAAGTTTTAGTAATCTCTCACACATAAATAAATTTGTGTCTATCAAGGCCTATTGACATTAACATATTCAAGTATTGCACATCTTGCCAGGTCTTATGGCCCGACATACAAAAGTATTCCTTATTAGATATCTAAATTCCTTTAAGATATGTGGCAAGCTATTGAAAACATCTAAAAGATTTGGATGTGCAGTAGGTCATAATAAATGTGATATCATCTCTCTAATATGGAGATGGAAGCTGAGCGGATGAAATGAATTTAGCAATGAAAGGTATTATCACCATATCCATCAAGATCTCATCTCTCTTGAGTATTATGTGCTTCATTCTTTCCAGTTAAAAGATGTTGTTGCAGTTTAGAAAAGATGTTTTTCTTGCATTGGAAGGGACTAACTCCTCAACAAAACACTGGGAATACTCAAGGTGACTTTACATATAAGAAAAACCTTGTCCTTGACTTGAGGGACATACAACGGATCTCTTAACTGATGTTAAGTTACAAGAAATGTTTGCAGCTAGGAAGTGTAAGTAAGTTGGTCTATCCAATAACTGAGTGTGCTGTCAATTAAAAACCTTGGTACTGCACGAAGATCTGCTATCATAGATCCTGTCATGTCCATGCTTTTTCTTGAAATTTGAGTGCAGGGAAGGTCTCCTTAGCTGGGTTTTAAGTACACCATTCACATTAAGCAGGATTTCAGTTCTTTCTATAAACGTCTTATCAAAATAATTCGCTGGCAACCCAACTCGTAGCCAATTTTTCACAGACTTGGTGAGCTGAAGTAAATGTGTCATGGCCAGCTGCACTCGTGCCCTGAGCTCTGGTATTCAGTATGACACCTTAGTTCAAGAGAGGCAAAATGCTTCAAAGCCTTTTTTTCTCAAGGGCTATCTGGTCATCGTTGTCCATACAAAATTATGGAAAGCAATAAACACATTTAGCATGTTCAGTCTGGGTGGTTAATGGAGCCATTTTCTGCATGCGACCTAAATCAGTCATCAGGAACCGGGAGCACCTGGCTATGTACCTAAATCTTCATTTTACTCCAAAAGCAGAAACTGGTTTTTTTTGGTTTTGGATTTTTTGGAGTCTTTTTTTTTGGTAGTAGGTTGTTATGACTTGACAATAGCTGTGAAAATAATGTTGCTCTTTAAGTACTCAAGCTATTTTTGCTTTGATTTTCTGCACCTGAACAAACACAGCAATCTATATTTCTGTCTCTCAGCCATTGTGCTCGAGTACATAATTTGTCAATCAGTGTTCATTTTCCTTACAGTGATCTGGAAATGTAAAATCAGCTGAGGAAAGGGCACCGGTCACATCCAAATTACAGTTGTTTCTTTGCTTTGGTTTTGTTTTAAGTCATTCTCAGACCTTGAAGAAAGCTCCTCAGTGTCAGTGGATGGGGAGTGAAAACAGGCTAGATCTTCCAAGGTGGAAGGAGCTGTTATAATACCGCAGTCTGAATTTCTGCATAAATCAAATGCTTTAACTTCTTTCTATATGGATTCAACATGTTGCACATAGGCTTCTAAGCTGAATCTTTTTCTAGCTGAATTAGTGTTGTATGCAAGATGAGTAGAGAGACAATATTCCACTCCACAGCTCAAGCATGCCATTAGCATTTAATAAAACCAATGGACAAGGATCCATGAAAACACCTATTACAAATACTGCTGACCATACGCACATGGTGTTTTACTGTACTGGAAAAGAAAGGTAAGGTAAACATAAATCTTGGATATGTTGTTTCCTCTGCAAAGCCTTGTCTTTCAGTCACTTGGGTTAGTGATTTATGTTGAGAAGTGTCTTGAGATCAAACTTTAGACGGTTAATATGTGACAGGAGGAATAGGAAACAACATCATTTATATCATACAGTTGCAGCGAGTGAAGCCTTCACACTGAGCAATGAAAGGCTGATTTAAACACTCCAGTCCTTCATATGGGTTAAGGCTCCATCTCATCTGACCACACATTATGAATACACCTTTACAGACCACAAAGCAATTTTCATAATTACTAAACAAGATTCCCATGATTGTTGCTGAGCTAGCTCTTTGGATTGCTTTTGTACAGACTCTTCTAGGTTGTAAATCATCACAGCCAAAAGTAGAGATCTGAAATAACGTGGGGTGGAGCCCTCCTTATAAGTGTGCATTTCTCTTCATGTGGTACAATGTATAGAATGGTATGTGCAATTGTGCCAAATACACATGGAACTGAAATTGTAACTCTTGAATTATCTTCCAGGTACCTGGCTTAAGAGACATCATGCATTTATCTGCCTGGCAATAATCTGGGCCTATGCTACGTTCTGGGCTACGGTGCCTTTTGCTGGTGTGGGGAACTATGCCCCCGAGCCATTTGGGACCTCCTGCACTCTGGACTGGTGGCTGGCACAGGCTTCGGTGGCTGGACAGGCTTTTATTCTGAGTATTCTTTTCTTTTGCCTCCTGTTCCCAACTGCGGTGATTGTGTTTTCCTATGTCAAAATAATTTTAAAAGTCAAGTCATCCACCAAAGAGGTTGCTCACTATGATACCAGGATTCAGAACAGCCACATACTTGAAATGAAGCTGACCAAGGTAGGTAGGAAAATTTAACTCAATTTACTTTGTTGGGTTGTAAAAGCAGGCTTGGAGGACTTCAACTATGTGCTCTGCTATGCTGAGCGATACTACATTGCTCTGAAGGTGGTTGTTTTAGTTTTCTCCTCTGTTATTGGCACTTCAGTCCCTGAGACTGTGATTCAGTCTGAAGCTCTGCCACAGTCTTCCCGTGTGTCTTTACACAAGTCACATCATCTCCCTGTGGCCCTGTTCCTCGTCATAAAACTCCTGTTGCCTTCAGTAGCAGACATGAACAATTGTTTTAAAGAGTTCGAGGTGCCCAGGAATTATAACAGAAAAACAGATAAAAAGCAGATTATTGTAGCAGGTTGTCCTGGTTTTGTCTGGGACAGTTAACTTTCCTCATAGTAGCTAGTGTGAGGCTGTGTTTGGATTTGTGCTGAGGGTAAGGCTGATCACATCCTGATGTTTATAGTTGCTGCCAGGACAGTCAAGGACTTTTCAGCTTCTCTGCTGTGCCAGTGTCTGCAGGGGCAGGAGAAGCTGGGAGGGGGGACAGCCCCAATTACTAGCCTAGGATTCGACTTTACGTTTAGGATTGAAACCCAAATTGGCCAATGGTATATTCCATATCCTGCACGGCATGCCCAGTATATAGATGAGGATCTGTCTAAAAGTTTTCTCTCTCTGTGTGTCACCCTTCTCTTGGGGTCATTTCCCTCTTTCTCAAGGTCATCTCTTGCTCTCTCAGTCAGCTCTCAGTCTCTTGGACACTTGGGCTCTTCGTTTTTTTTGGGTTTGTGGCTTCGGGATTCTCCCTGCTTCAGGACTGGTAGCTGGGAATGGGCTGAGCCTTGGTCATGGGGTGGTGAGCAGTATCACTGTGTATCATTCATTGGTAAATTTGTATCTATTACTATCATTATTATGATAATCATTATTTTAAATTTTATTGTAGTTTGGTTATTAACTGTTCTTATCTCAACCCACGAGTCTCTTTTCCCTTTACCCCTTTAATTCTCTCCCCATCCCTGGGATCAGGGAGGATGAGCAAGTGTCTGTGTGGTGTTTGCAGTTGCTAGCTGGGTCAAACAACAACACAGGGAAATAAAACTTTAAACAGACAGCTTTAAACAATCTAAACAGACAGTTTACATTCCTCTGTTAATTAAAATATAAACCAAAGTCACTCCCATGACATTGCAATTGTTTTTATGCACTCAAGTGATAAACTTAATTTTCTATCTCAGACGATATCCTATTTTCCCATTCTGATTGAATCTATTTTCTATTTGGCAAAGGTGGCAGCCATGATCCTTGCTGATACTGGTTATTGCGCCAGGAAATCTCTTGGAATAAAAAATTGTACTGAGCAAAACCAGATTCTTTAGCTGTAAAAGATTCACCAGCCTCTTCAAGCCGTGCCAAGGAGACATGAAGCAACCTTTGCTTGGCTGATCCAATTTTATTACATTTTTACAAAGTTTAACTGAAAGTTATGTAATATACATCGATAAGTGAAGCTATGTTTTAACATACTGGATATTCTCAGCTAGCTACCTGTATGGTCAGTGCTGCCAATACAGCTGGTAAAATTGTCCTTGTCTTTAACTGTACTTGCTTCAGTACGGTACTGTTTTGTGGCTCTTCAGGAGTTTTCCCTTGAAGAACAGTGAAAACTTCTGATTGGAGGTTGCAGATTTATTTTTGACATATTAAAGGGATCGTGTAAAATTTCAGTGTGATCTAAGTTGAAGCACTACTAGTAGTCCCTTCTGTCTCAGATCTACAGTGAAAAACATAATGTCAGGACAGGCTTGGGAGGTGGGCCTGTGCAAACCTCGTGAAGTTCAACAAGGCCAAGTGCAAGGTCCTGCATGTCTGTCTCCTGGGCTGCGGCAAAAGAAGTGTGACCAGCAGGTGATTCTCCCCCTCTGCTCTGCTCTCATGAGACCCCACCTGCAGTGCTTCATTCAGCTCTGGGGCCCCCAATATAAGAAGGACATAGATCTGTTGAAGTGAGTCCAGAGGAGGCCACGAAGATGGTCAGAGGGCTGGAGCACCTCCCGTGTGAGGACAGGCTGACAGAGTTGGGGTTGTTCAGCCTGGAGAAGAGAAGGCTCCAGGGAGACCTTGGAGCAGCTTCCAGTGCTGAAAGGGGGCTACAGGAGAGATGGGGGGAACTCTTGATCAGGGGCTGGAGTGATAGGATGAGGGGTAATGGTTTTAATCTGAGAGATTTAGATTTAGATTTAGATTGGACATTAGGAAGTTTTTTCCTGTGAGGGTGGTGAGGCAGTGTCCCAGGTTGCCCACAGAAGCTGTGGATTCCCCATCCCTGGAGGGGTTCAAGGCCAGGCTGGATGAGGCTTTGAGCAACCTGGGCTAGTGGGAGGTGTCCCTGCCCATGGCAGGGGGGGTGAATCTGGACGACCTTTAAGGTCCCTTCCAACCCAAACCATTCTGTGATTCTGTGATTCTATGATTCTATGATATAAATAGGGAAAATAAGTCTCCATCATAACCCATTTAAATTCACAACACAATTTATAATAAACAGGCTATATTTGAGTTCCTTGGCTCACACACTGTTTCTTCGGTGGCAGACAACAAAAAAAAAAAAAGATAAAAGAACGAAGTTTGCCTGAAAACAATATTGCCATCAAGATGTGGAAACAAAGGCTCCACAAAAGATTACACAATACCAAATGAACTTGTGCTTTCTAATTATTTTTGTTGTAATTTTGCTAATTGCCTTATTCCAAATGAGTGCACATGCACTACTATCAATTTGTATGCAGAATAATAGTCTGTCAATGGCAGAAGTAGAATTAATGGCATATGTTCTTCAGTATGTGCTATTGCATGATGACATTTGAAGATATATCAGTCTGTGACTGAGTACAGACAGGCTGGTTCAGGTAAAGTATAAAAATCACAAATTTTGGACCCAAAGAGTTTTTCTTTAATATTTATACTAAACTTTCCCATGGCTACATTTCCTCAGATTATAAGGAATTCCTCTTTCTCATTTAGCAGCAATGCAATGTAAATGTTTGGTAGAAATTTGCTCTTTAAAACATCTACAGGTTGAAATCCATGCTAAGGGTTAGGAAAAGAAAGCTAGACATCGTACTAGCATTCTCACTCTTCATTAAATTACCAATAGTTTTAATTATGGCTTACTCAGGTAAATACAGTCATTTTTTATCTGCTTTGAGGGTTATACCCAGCAGTTTGACAGCTTCTGCTTTTATTGGATGACTTTATGCTCAGTTTTTCCATATTTGTCTTGAAAGGGATTCAAATGTTTGGCATGTGTCCAGTGGAAGATAGGCCATAGACCCCTCCTGGGTGCAGGCAGAAGATAGACCCAGTTTATCAAAACTCTTCTCCTTCCTCCTGTTACCAGTGGCCATCCTCATGGTTAGGTTATTGGTCCTCCTGGGTTTTGACACCTTCTCTGTGGCACATCAGCCCAGCCAACAAGAGAGGAAGAAGCCCTGCACTAGATCAGGGTGTTGCAATCTCTTTTCTTTTCTTCTTTTCATAATTTTCTTTGCCTTTGCCCCAGTGGCTGGTATTGAGTGATAGAGAGGAAGGAGCTATAGCAGATATAGGCAGGAGTATACCCTCCTAAACAAACCCACCTACAGAGGTAATCAGGGTCCCCCACTTCCATGCACCATCAGGACCTAGTTCATTCCTGAAAACTTCTTCAAAGACTTTGATTTCATGAACTTAGGAATCTGATTTCAAAGGACCTGGAATCTGGAAGATTTACACTTAATAATTCTGTTTTGTTCTGTTTTCCCAGCACATGTCTGCTTCACTCTGGAATGGAAAAGACACTGGGTTTCTTTTTGACAATGTGAGGAATATTTGTCTGTAAGAGATTATAGAAGTGAGAAGCTCCTCAAATAAGCAAGGAAAAAAAAAAAAAAAAAAAAACAGAACAAGGAAAAATCCTATAGGAAATGTTTCTAGTTTAACTTGCATTATTTTCAAAGATCTTACTGAGATTTTCAAAAACTTTCACAGCTCTATGTCATATATTATCCTAAAAAAGAAAGTCTGTATGTTTTGAAAGGACTCACCTCCTTAAATAATTTTAAGTTTAATGTGAAAGAATTATTATTTTCTGACATCTCATTTAGTTTCCTCATGTTTAGCCAGATTTTATAGCATTTTTAAAGGTTTGTGATAACAGACTTATTAACTGCTCCGTGTCAGGTGAAAGCACTAGGTAAAGAGGAATGCATGACAGCTTTTGCCCATATTGTAAATTTATCCGAAGTGAGTTATCATTTTTCTTTTCCATTCTGTGGCATGTTCCCTTGCATTCTGCCTAGCTCTGTGCTGTGCTGTCGGTGTCTAACTCTGCTAGATTAACCTCTTTCTCTCTTTTCCTCTCACAAGGTGGCAATGTTGATCTGCGCAGGGTTCCTCATTGCCTGGATCCCTTATGCGGTGGTCTCTGTGTGGTCAGCCTTCGGACAGCCAGATTCTGTTCCTATCCAGTTTTCAGTGGTACCAACTCTGCTCGCAAAGTCAGCAGCCATGTACAACCCGATTATTTACCAGGTCATTGATTGTAAGTTTGCCTGTTGCCGGTCTGGTGGATTGAAGACACTGCAGAAGAAGAGCTCTTTGAAGAAATCAAGGTAATTTATTCTTTGAGAAGTAAGATATCTTTAAGTACATGATGTTCCAAAAATCATAGAATCATAGAATGGCTTGACCTGGTAGGGACCTTAAAGATCATCCAGTTCCACCCCCTGCCATGGGCAGGGACACCTCCCACCAGCCCAGGTTGCTCAAAGCCTCATCCAGCCTGGCCTTGAACCCCTCCAGGGATGGGGCAAATGTAGCAATATAAGATCTACCAAGAGTCACAGCTCTTTGAATCTCATCTTTAGTTTTCTACCGTGACCTATTCAGGCCATGGAAATTAGTGAAGTGACTCTAGGTGTAAAAAGAAAAGCAGAGAGATGGTTCTTACTTTTAGATCCAGCTGCAACTCCATTGATATAGTTAGAAAAAAGTCCCATTGGTTTTAATGGTTTTTGGATCAGTCCTATTCTCCTGTTCCTTTTCTTTCATATCATCATATGGGACACCTCCAGAAGGTGTTGATGACCTCCATCAACAGGTTGCTCGGAGAAATTGGTGATGCCCCCTCTGCCCAGTCCCTCACGCTGAATGCAAGTTGGCTTTCCTAGGTCTGTGCAGTGATCTGGAATGATGATCTGGAAAAATCACTTCCCTGAATTAGGAACTCAGCTGTCAGCTTGGTATGAACAAAATGATTGTTGTGCTTTCTCCTTCCCGTAGGATGTATACCGTATCCGCACACAGAGACTCCACAGCAGTGAAGGAAACCCAACTGGAAGTGTGAAGGCTTGTGTCCCATACTGCAAATGAAAACCTGATGACAAACAATCCTACTGTCTCAAGTTCCTCTTTCTGTAAATAAATTAAAACACGATGACAGTTTTATTTTACTCCCTAGTCCTATGTACAATGCAGTTCTTTCTGTCTTGGCTAAAATTTTGTGATTAGAGCTGGGCAAATATTTTAAAGTACTCGGAGGAAGAAGAAACATATGTATAATTTTTTTTTTTGTTTGCTTCAGAGCCTTTAAAACATTTTTTTTTTTTTTTTTTTTTTTTTTACACTAACAGAAGTGATAGTTTGGACAATATTTTCCTTCACAGAAAAGGAAGTATTCACAAAGGCCAGTTTTAGTTTGCTAAAGTTAATCTCCCTAGATTGCTACTGCACTCACTGGAGAACTGGAGCATGAGAGATTGGATTCCTTAGAGGACAAACCAGAGCTGGAGCTTTATTTGTCATGGCTTCGAATCACCCGTCGGAGAAACATTAGCCCACTGATTGTACCTTGAGAATATCTCTTCAACTCATGTGCTACAAGCTGTCTTAAAATCACTCTGATTTCAGTCCTTCAATATTCAGATTTTTTTTCTAGTCAAGGCAAAATCAGAAGTGCCACACATACACCTCAAGTGGTCTGTATTTGTGAATGAGAGGGGAAAGGTCTCGCTCAAATGCTAGTTTAATTTAAACAATTTGGAATCATGAATGACTTTCTAACAAAAAAGCAGAACCTGCAGGAATTAAGCCCCATATAAATCAAACTGAGCAAACCAACATCTTTTTACCATTCTCTGGACAAAATTACAATGAAATGTGATGGCAGTAAGCAGACAGGTTTGGCTTCTTGAATGGTAACTGGCTTTTTTTCACCTTGTATTGTACTTCTCACCACTCTTTATAAGATCATTATTTAATACAAAATGACAAATCCTTCCCCAATCTTAAGCATGAAACCAGACTCAAAACTGGTGAATTAATAAGAAAAGTTACAGCATAGCTAACAGAGAAGCCTTTCTCAGATTCAGTTGTGTCCAATTTTTAAACACTGAGGTCTGGAAGGACAAGGATTAAGAACAATTTAGGAGAATGACAGTCTTACTAGAATTAAGCTTGTAAGTTCCTAATATACTCAATAGAAAAGCAATGTGCCTTGAATAGACCTGCAGAGTAAGGCAGCCAAAATGGTTCCACTGGATCTGAGCCATGATTATTCCCGTTCCCTTTTTTGCTTTTTTGGATTTACCTTAAGGTAGAGAGGCATTGCTACAGACCAAAAGTTAGCAGTCCAGTATAAGCAGATTTTTAATGCTTAAAATTATGATTTTGATATTTATCTGTCATTTCTTTGGGATGAATACGATACCACAAAAAATAACTTAGTTGCAAATCAAAGAGTCTCCCACACAGATTTGTGTTGACTATTCATTAAAAAAAAGAGAAAGTTATGAAGGTTAACATTTTCTTCTGAATTGTTCCTTTAAGGAAAGAAAGTTTCAGTTGTTTTCCTGTTTAACAATTAATGGTGCTTTTTATCATACTGTTATTTCACAATTGTGTTTAACATGTATTCCCTGCCATACCAAACTGAACTTCTTTTGTAGCTGAGCTGTAGTGATATTAATCTTGTTTTATACAACCATAAAGACTTAACGTGATCTGATGTTTATTGGCCTCCCATTCTGCAATGCAGAGTTGCTGTTTTCTCAGATGATATTCACACAATGTAGAAGTTCAATTTTGTTGAATTTCTTAAGTAGGAGAAAGTATTGTTTCCTCCTCTGCAATATTTTAGCAAAGGCAATTTGGATAAATACTGGGAGAACTCACAGAGGTACAAGGAGTTGCCATATTACCTATACAATGTTTTGTACTAATTTTTCCTAAGTCCAGTTCTTTCACTTCTATAGACCTGTCAGTATAAGGCAAGTTAGTTTCTTGACTGTGGTTGCAGGTTGCACCCAGGATTTGATCCAGAGCAAAAGGCATTCTTTACAATATTTCCAAAGTTGGTTATGAAGCCGTTAATCTTCCCTCCATTTTTGTTCAACTTTTATTACTTTCTTCATCCAGGCAAACCTTGGTTGGTATCTATAGATGTTTGTCATAACTACGGTCTGATGTAAGGCAGACGTACTTTGACCCTATAAATGCAGATCAGTTGGAGCGGAGCTGCTGGTAAGACCAAAGGAGTTACCCACTAGTCTGGCCAGATTTCAGGGTAGATCAGTTCACAGTTTGCACATGAAACCTTCCTGTAATTTCAATTGAGGAAGCATTTCTCTTTACTTTTTAAAATTATGTACTCTCTTCAATATTGCTGCTGGGTCATCCCAGAAATTGATATATGCTTGTGGTAGGGCTGAATTTTACATTCTTAAAAACTGTAAAATATTTTTAGATTTCACCACAGGGAATTTACTAGATCCCTGCGCTATCTAAGTAGGTCAGAGTTTTAGTGAACTCTAAATATGAACTTCCAGAATCATGATAAACATGTTTCGTATGGTTTATTTAAATATATCTATTTTTTGTTCAGTGCTATAATTATATTTGATTGAAGACACAGTTTTAATGCTACTGAATAGTGTCTTGATCTCTAAGAAATGCTAGGACCCCAATTTGAGCAGGAGCTAGAGACATGTTTATACGGAGCACACGTTTAAGTGAAAGATGTTTTCCTGAATCAAACAAGACATAAACCTTCAAGCATGCAGTACTGTAACTTAAATGCAGAATCTGAACCTAAGAGCTCATGGATCTCATCTGATTCAATGCTAAAAGAGAGCTGGAGCACCTTCTTTGTACACCTGCATAAAGCAGATCATACCATTAGTTCATGCTCTGTTTGGGATCACAGTGGCAGAGGAATAAAGAGCCTTATTATGGATTCAAATTTTCAAGGTCAGCTTTGAATTGAATTGAAGCCTGTAGCCTGAGCATGTGCCATTGATGCTCAGGACGGAGCTTTGTTCTCTCCATGTGTTGAGTCTGATAATTGACGATTATATAAAACTGAGACATATAACCTTGGTCTGAGATAATAAAACAACAGTGGATCTCCCTGTTCAAGAAATCTTTTAAATGTTTTACAGGATTCAAACTTATGGTTTTTTTGTGACCTGAGCTTAGTCAAAGCACCAACAAGGCAAAACCTACTCAGTGTGATGAATGAGTAAGGAATACAACTCTGAAGGAAGACTTCTTTATTGCATTTTCAATATGTCAGCCTCCTTGTTATATTAAGAAAGCTCCTCGTTTTATGTATTAACATTAAACCACGTGTTTTTCAATGAAAATAGTGCCATCAAAAATAATAGCTATAAATGAGAATCTTTTGTTATGTGTCCTATGTGCACTTTCAGACTGAGCTGCCAAGAAGCAAAATATTATCTGAATTCACTGTCAGTGGCTTGAAGAAAATAATTGCCACAGGTTAAGTCTGCATTTAGCTAATGAGCTTACCCAGACAGTAAGATTGTTCCAGTGAGATTAAGCCACTACTCTGTGTTTTAAGGTTGCAGATAGTGAAATTATGTGATATGGAGGCTTTTAGTTTGGTCATTTTCAGTCATAGATGAAGAATGCCTATAAACCATCTTATACAGCCTTGGAAATCTGTTGACAATGTAGAGCTGTCAAGATTTACAATGGTTGAAGAGACACTTGAAAGAGGGGAATTAAGCAAACTTTTATGTCAGAAAAACTTGAAAAAAGTAAAGCACTAAAAGTGAAAGTTATGGCTGTGAGCTTTTGGAAGACAATAAAGAGTGTTTGTCTGTGCAGGTGAATTTTGCTGCAAAATTTACTCCTACACCTGTAATAATAAAGAAAAACACCCAACCCAACAAGTTGCTTGTTAAAAATATTTATGGCCTACAGCACAAGATCACAGCCAGAAGATTTGTGGCTTTATGGCATCCAAAGGGACAGAAAATTGATGAGTCTTCATATAAAGGGAGTATGATTAATGAATTGACAGGTACAATGCTAGTGAATTGGATTCTTTAATGGAACTTCTCTCTTGGATGACAGTGCATGGACAATGGCTTTTGGAGGATGTCCCACCTCCAGCATGCAGGGTGATCTTAGTCATGAAAATAAATCTGAATTGCTTTTCACTGACTAAGCACTTAGTTATTCGGTAATTCTACATTCTTTATTTTATGACTGTGTTTCTACCTCTTCTTCCAAGTAGGGAAATTTCAGACACATCAGTCTGCATCCCTGAGGAAAGCTCCTCTGACATCTTTGTAGCTACATTTCCCAGCTCAGGATGTTCCCAGATGAGTCTTGCCCTGGGTAGGAAGTTCTCAATAAATAACCTTCACTGCAACACCCATTTTTCTCCCTCCCCTCTCCCAGGACAGATGGATGATTGGCTCATTTCCTCCACATCTACATCTTTCAAAATTACACAAGACTTTGTAGTTCTTCAGTCCCAAGGAAGAATATTTATCCACCTGAAACTAGATTTTTTTGGGGAGCTGTTGCTGAATGAGAGTGCTGCAATGAAGGGAAGAGGCCTTTATTATCATTACCGTGTTTATATATGTTCTTGAGCCATTGTGTGTCACATACTGACCTTGCTCTATTTACATGCTTTGCTTTTCAGAATCACTTGTATTTCCCACACAGTGCATACAGTGGTCAGGCCATTTTTGTAACTGTCCAGCATGTTCTTCACTACCCCAGTTATGCCTCTGTTTCACTTTGTACCTAGTCTTGGACCCGTAGGTCAGAACAAAATATTTTGAAGTACAAGGCTTACTTACAGGGGTTCATGCTTTCATTACTTCTGAACTGAAAGGATTATTCACTAATAATGTATGATGAGCCTCTATCAGTCACTGACTAGTTTTGAGTCTCAAGTGGGTACAGAAGAGAATTGCCACCTCGTTTGTTAGATACCTGTTCTAGGAGAGACATTCATATCAAATCAGGTAATTGTGCAACATCTGGATGAAAGCTACTAATAAATAGCAAAGGTTTAGTAGGTTTCCTGAGTCAGGAAGATAGACTGTTGGTCTGTATTTTGGACTAGCATCTAAAAGGAATTTGGGGAATAGATCTCTTAATCATTGCCTAAAATGACAAAGAAATTTTTAAAGTATCAAGTAAACAGTGCACTGACCAAAACCTGACTGCTGCACAGAACATATTACAGTCATAGATGGTGGATACTGTATGTGGTATAGTATAAATTTAAAATTATGAATAATGTTTACATTGCATCAAGCATAATCCTACATTAGTGAAAATATTAAACATTTAGAGATTAGGTATATCTAGAAAATAGATCTGAAAATAGAGATGTGAAGGTCTTTTTGGTTTGTAAAAAGGCTATACAGAGGCTGGTGTGAAAGTTTTGTTCTTTCTGCACAAATCTTGCAGAACATATTAAGAAAGGGATCTTACCCTAGAGTTTTGCATTGATGGAAGCAACTTGCAACCTAAACCTGTTCCTCTGAAGCATCTGAACATCCTTGAGCCATTGTCTTAGGTTTATCCGTGTGTAGAGAACCTGCCTGTCTGCCTGCATTTCTGGTGCTAAGAAAAGCTTCAGAATAAACTAAAGGAGAGCGTAACAGGGAAGAAAAAAGTGATTGTGTATAAAAAATGGAAGGTAAGAAGAGAAGATGACAGGGTTAAGAGAAGTAGCCTAGAAGACACAAGGTCTGAGAGTAAATTGTATCAGTCTATAAGTAGGTTTAAAGCAATAACAATGTGAAGCAAGGAAGAGAATTATTCACAGTTTCAGAAGGTGATAGAAAGCAAAACTGGAAGCTAAGGCAGGAAAAGCTGAGATGAGGCTCTCTGAAGTAGAGGAACCATCAGGGTTTGGAAGAGATCTCAAAGGGAGAAGTTAAGGCATGACTTATCAGATGTTTAAGAACAGATTAGCTAATCCACTAGCAAAATTATTTACAACTGGAAATATTTCTAAATGGTTATTTTTAGTCCTGATATCTGATTTTCTGAAAAATTTCCTAATTTAAATGTTGGTAGTATCTCACCTTAGGACCTATTTTATTTGCTGGGGAAATAAGTGCTGACCTTGCTGCATGGACAGATAGATTGTATACCTTGAAACCTGCTTCAAAAGACATGTAATACAGTGAAAATCCACTTCTGATGAAGTTGTTTCAAAATTCGAAGTTGGTGCAATGCAGTGGCATGTAGAGATGCCAAGTTAAACTTTGTTATGAAAGCAGTAGCTTTGCTTTCTCAGTTATTAGATTAGCTTTCCAGAGAGGTAACATTTTGCAACACTTGCAGTTCAAGCTGAAATAAACTGCTGTAATTTCTACCATAGACAAATTCTTGGAATAAAATATTTTCAGTTACGCTGTTGAGCTTTTGAGAATACAATAAATCTGGAATCTCAAAGTGATTAAATTAAAAGAGTAACCACAGGGAAATTACATGAGAAAATTACCTTTTGAAAAACATTTTTTTAGTGGTTTATGATCTACATTTTAATTCTTAGGAATTCTATTTCTAATAGAGTTAAATTTACAAAGTTATCAATCGATTTTTAGTGATACAGACCCAAAATATGATTGTCATCTCAAAGTTTAGGTGTATTCATTGTATAGAAAGACATTCCTGTTTTGCTACTGAAGTTGTGTCCTGTTAAGAAATTGTTTCAAATGTAGTTTTTAGTGTATGTGCTATATTTATTGTTTCAGTCAGGCAGTAGAATTGTGTTCACATTTAATGTCTTGATACTGATCAATTCTTAGTATTGTAGAGCAAGAAATCATGGGCATGTATGTATCAGCTGTCTTTCTCCTTTTCTGTTTAGGGGCCCAGATTCCTTGCTGAAAATAGCTACACACCTCTTTAGAAGTCCATGGTCCACATCTATTTCCAATTTCTAATGTAAAAAGGGGGCTTGTTTCTCCTATTTGTCTTGCACGTTTTCCACCACAGCAGCCTTACCAGCCTCCTGGAGTTGCCCCTGGACTACAACGCTTTCAATAGAGGGTCTGGGTCCATGGGGACCAGAGAAGGTAGGCAGGGGCTGGGCTTCTCTCTCAATTAGAGATGAGATAAATCAGGGGCAACCCCACTGAAATCAGGGGACTGGCCATGCTCTGAAACTGTGATAGAAATAAAAGGAGAAAGCGTCTTTTCAGCTTTGCAGGAGCATGCTTAACATAAGAATTGCCAGATGTATTGCCCACTTTGTAGGGGCTGGTTCTCCAACTCTGACTTAGGTAACTAGACCTTGGGCTAACTGTCTTGCTGAGAGGAGGTACTGGCTGCAGTAAGCGTTTAACTGGACAAGTGGCATAAAGGAGAGGAAGGGTGAAGGCTGCTTTGTTCCTGTTGCTGACTGATTTCAGCTTCCTTCGTGTTCTGCTTCATTATATTCTTTTTAAAATGCACTTAACCTTCCCAGTGACCCACTGGACTGCACAGCTGAAGCGTCAGTAATAGCATGTCAGTGTTGCAAGCAACATTCAAAGCTGTATACAGCTGTAAGAAATTAATGCAGAACTTTCTAGAATACTTATGACTGCCTTTTTTTGTTGTTGTTGTTTACTGGAGCTCAAAGTGTCATGGGAGATCTGAGTATGGTTGTTAATGAACCTCAGAAGTCAAGAGTGGTGGGAAAGTTCATAAACTACTACAGTCTTGTACAAAATTCAATAGCAACAAATAGTTACAATAGTACAAAATTCGGTTGTTAGTGGCCATAAATGTTTCCAATGCGTTGTGACACCGTGCAACATCCTGGAACTGAAATTAACAATGTAAGAGAAAATTTATGGAGTGAACCTGTAAATAACTGTGTAAGTTCCCAAGTGGTGTTGCTGAGTTAATATATTGTTAATATATAGCACTGAGTTATGAAGAAGAACCTAACTTATTTGCTGCACTTAACACCAGAGGACACTTTGCTGTCACTATATTGGAACCACAGATTGGTTATTTTAATTTTTCTCTGCCCTTTTATATTCCACTAAACACCCAACCAGACTGATGGCATCACGGGCAGACTTTATTTTCCGCTCTTTGTTATCTGAATGTGCTTTCAAATAAAGCAAAGGAACGGATTGATGTTGTCACAGTTGTTTTGTCTCCGGGTTTTGATTACAAAGTTGTACGTCTCCACATCAAGGCTGCTTTTGGTGCCATTTCAGTGCAAGCCATAACCCATGTGTGTCTGTAGTCAAGCGCTTTGCCATGATGAGTAGCTGCAGAAAGAGGATGGGACCCATTTCAGTGTAATGAGAAGCACCCAAACCCTGAGGTTAAGAAGAAACCCCGATTAAAAGGTTTCTCTAAATAAGGAACAAAACACTTTCTCCACCTCTTCCCC